>NW_011499947.1:401771-404706 GCF_000495115.2 Populus euphratica
AACTATTAATAAGTAGAAAGAAGACTCTTTATGTCATGCAATTGATAAAGAATATTGAAGATGAAATTGACAACGGGAGGCCATAGCTTTGTTGTCAATCCATCACAAAAGTAGTTTGGTGAAATGAGATCGTGGGCATGCCCTTAGTTGATGCAGCCACTCAGCTCAGGAAAAGAGGGAGGGGGAGAGAGAGAGAGATGGGTGGTTAAGCTGAAAAAACATAACAGCATGCCCAATTAGCTTACATGGCTCATTATTATCAATATATTAAGGCACTAATCAACAAAAATAATTAGTTTAATCCCTAAAAAGTGAAACACATCCTTCTTAATATGTACAAGTGTTTATCTCTGCTTATCTAAAATGAGAAAAAAAAAGAGTTGAAGTCTACAAGTATTTCAGGAAATAAAATGGAAAAACAGATACAAAAAGACATAAAAGTGTTTGTTTGGCACTTTGGAAGGGATGGGGTAAAAATACAATATAAATATGTTTTCGGACAGCTTCAGAGTGAATTTCTGATAAGTTAAAACAAGAAGGATATGAAGACATGTTAATAATCTATATCTATTATTTTGTTTTTTTTTTATATCGAGACAGTAACTAAACATTATTTTAAATTCTTCAGATCAATTTCAACATTTATACAAATCCAACACTTAAAAAAATTTAGTCTCTAAATAGCATTTGTTTCTTGTCTCATAACAAAACAAAGAGAGAGAATGATCTCAGGTAGAGTCATTGAAGACAAAAAGGATATGTCCCCAAGTATTTCATGTTTTAAGAGAACAAAAATTCATAATTTAATTGCTCTAGAGATATATTTACCTTATATATCATTTTTTTGTCTTTTTAATCAAACACTTATTTATTTATTTATTTTTGCATTTTTCCCTTCTATTCTAGGATACTAACCAATCACAAAAACTTTATGTCCAAATTAATCTCCACACCTTTACAAACCAAACACTTTATTGTAAAATAAAATCATAGATAGTAGATAAAATTCCATGCAGCTACACCTACATCACAAGTGGACCAAATAAAAATGTATTAAAACTAGTGGAAAATCATTACTAGAAAATTAGTAACTAGCAAGAGAAATGATGATAAACATTTTGTTATAAATTTTTCGATGGAAATTGTGACAAGTTTCTAACATAAATAACAATGAATTATGTTTTGCTTGTAATTATCAATGAAATTGATAGAGCAAGAAATTAAAAAAAATAAAAACCATCAGTAATTCTATAGTAATTTTACATGTCATGATTTACCAATAAAATTGTCATAAAAAAAACTTTTATATGTAAATGTTAATATGTTATAACTGATATCTCTTCCCTCCTTCTTCTCCTCCTCCTCCTCTTCCTTCAAAAATCAAAATACACCCCCCTAAATTAATCACAAAGGACCTCTTCACCCACCATTGTTAATCTACATCTATTAATAGTGTCAGCATTGATTGATCGTTGAATTTTTTTTGTGAAGCTTTGATAAATAAAGAATGCAAACTCACCCACTTCTAGAACTCATTTATGTTTAATGTTAATTTGTTAAGATTTATTGTATTTTTTATAGTTTTCTTATATATTTAAGTGTTTCATAGCTTTTTCCTAGCAAAATTTATTGTATGATTTGTATGTTAGGGTTTGTTTGGGATTTGGGGGAAATTGAATTTTGTTGTCATTTAATAAAATCAAGTTTAATTTTGTAACTTAGATGTATTATAATTAAATGATGGGTTATTTTAATGGGTGCCAATTATAGTTTTTTCATTTTTATTCTTAAGTTGGAAACTTAGAAAAAAATTATTTTTATATGAAATTGATAAAATAAATAATATTGTATAGAGGTTTCATAATTAAGCAATGAATGATAATTATAGGTTATACCAAGATTTGCCCGAAAAGTTGTATAAACAAGATTATCTTCAGAAGATTAAAGGTTTTGTTAATTTCATACCTTTTAAACCAAATAATATTAGCATTTAATTATTATCTCAAAACAAAACAAACATAGACAATGACCTCGAATAGAGTAATTGAAGACAAAAGGGATATGTCCCTATGTATTTCACATTTTGTCATGTATTTCATTTCTTAAAAGAATAGAAATTCAGAATTAATTTTTCAAGAGATATAGTTGTTTTATATCTTTATTTTTATTTTTGTCTCTTTAACTGAACACTTTGCTATCCTTTTTGCATATGTCCATTCTATTCTAGGATACCAACCAATAACAAAAACCTTCTATCTAGATTAATTTTGACACCTATACAAACTAATCTCGAGTTCTAGAAGTCTAAATGCATTGATTCTTATTTTGTTGGAAAACTAAGATAATTTTCCAGAACTTTCATGATGACTATCTGTTCAAATTTTGATGTTAGTGATGATGTTTTATTAAGACAAGAAGATAAGGATTGTCATCAAGTCAAGATATGGCCACCCACTTAACAATTAGTCATCAAATTAACTGTTTCAAATTTTGGCCTATAAAATATAACATTTTCCATTCATTTAGGCATCTTGGTTCTATAAAATATAACATTTTTCATTCATTTAGGCATCTTGGTTTTCAGATCATGATTATGTTCTTGCTCTCTTTCTTTATATTTTTATAATGCTTAAGTTTTGCTTTCATTAATCTCTTATTTATACATTTTATTTCCTTTACTATACTTATATAATCATGTTCTCCTTTTACTTATTTATGTTTCTCTTCTTCATTATGTTTAGCTAAGTTTATTATGTCAAAGTGAAAAGGTTTCACTAATGATGTTAGGATAAGTATAATATAAACTCAATATGGACTTTAATGATTATATTCTAAACAACTTGCTATTAACATGTCTTATTATTTTTATCTTATTAATTCTTAATATCTTGCTTATTAAATGGTTAATCTAGATTGGTGTTGTATAACACTTGGT
>NW_011499947.1:404799-437007 GCF_000495115.2 Populus euphratica
ACTTGATTTGTTGTTAATATAAGTTAGCATCATGAATTCCTAACAATATTTAAAAGTTTGGTATTATTTAAATAAGATAATTAATATGATTATGTTAATAATTTATAATGAGTTATTAATGACAAATCATCCAATTAGAATCTCCTTTGTGTGTGATTTTCAGTTGAGTAATAAAAAGAGTATGTATTATACTTATTTAAAATACTATTAGTGATACAAGTTTTTACAAGGTGAAAAATGGAAGACTGGTTTTTTCCTTCTCCGCAATAAAGTGCTTCTGGAAAACATCTTCTGGGTGATCTTCAACCTTTTCTACCCTTCAAAAGCAATTTGGAAAAGTCTGCTTTTCCAGCTCAGTGACCATATCCTATATGTATATGATTTTCTTCTGTTCCGATCCTAAATGGATTAAACGCTACAGCTACTCTGCAGATATCCCATCCCCGTCTCTCTCTTTTTAATCTCCAAATCTCCTCCCACAGTACAAAAAACTAGAGTCTTTGATTCAAGTTCACATTCGTGTGTGTGTAAAATTTGTTATATACTCTTATATTTTGTTATGCTCAATTTTACAGACCATCAAGTTCTTGCAGAGTTTAACCAGATTAGCTCCTGTCATCTTCCACTATTAGTTTTTGAGTTGGGAATGAAGTTTATACAACAATTTTGGTGGCTGGGGCTGTGATTTAAGATGGTTGGAGATAATCATAGATGGTTGGAATTTTCTATGCAAAGAAGATGAAAAAGATGTTGCATAGTCAATGCTATCGAGAGAAGAATTGTATGGTATAGTTTTGCAATATAAAGGTATTGTATTTGATTTTTATTCTAATAAATAAATAATTTTTTTTTATTTTGATTTTACTTATAATTAGACAAAAGATGTTGCATTGTCAATGCTATCGGGAGAAGAATTGTATGATATAGTTTTGCAATATGAGGGTATTGTATTTGATTTTTATTTTAATAAATAAATGTTTTTTATTTTGATTTTACTTATAATTAGATAAAACAGAGTATATGAAAAGCCTACGGAGAATACGCTTCCACTTATCTTTCTCATAATCCTTGGTTGTGGTTAGAGACTAGAGAAATTGATAGCCTGAATAAGAATTATGTTAATGATATGCCTATAAGATCGGCTAGAGAAACAAGGTGGGGTTGTATTACTTTAACTTTAAGCACACAATAGTTTACGCCAAGCAGTCGATGCTAGAATTTGAATTAAGGATCCTAAAGTAGGTCAAGGAGTGAGTAGCCAAATTAGAAGAGAAAAAATATGACAAAGTGGGAGAAAATGATAAAATATATGACTTTATATTACCCTACTTCACATTTTGGTTCTTTTAGCTAAGGATTTTACAGTTGTATCTTTATCCATGTAATGATGTATTTATAGTTGTAAAATTAATATTATAATAAATATTAAAATTAATAAAATTTTGATGTTCAATAAAATTGATAGTGTTTGATTTTATTGTGATTTTTTTTTTAAATTTAACAACAACCTAACTAAAAAAAATTACTAATTTTCTAATAGAATCATTGATGGACAAAAAAAATCCATCGGTGATTCTATCATAGATAAAGATACTATCTAGTTAGAAAATTACAGAATAATTAAGAAGTTTTAGAATCTTGGACGGAGTTAGTCATGGACACACCAATTCCATCACCTAATCCATTGACAATACTTAGATTGTACCGACAAATCAAGTGACAAAATACTTCATTGGTAATTTATTTAGCGACGGAATGACCAATATAATCTGGTTGGTGCATTTTATTTATTTAGTGCCAATATTTTTGTTGGCCTTTTCATCAATAATTTGTAACCGAAAACACCACCGACTAAGCTTTATTTAGTGAGCGTTAATGAACTTGTTTTATTATTAAACCATGGATTAGACATAATCATCTAATTGAAAATGGTCCATTGGTATTAGGATATCATTTAATTAACATAAGAAGATACACCTTTGATGGTTTTGCAGATTTTATATGATTTTTTCTAACATTAATGTAATTAATTAGAGTCAGCTTTGCTAATCCATTTTGTCTTGTACATCCATGTTCAATATTGTCCTATGAGCTTTAATTCATCTAGTTAGTCAATATTCTAATCTTAGAAAAGATTATAAAAACGTATTAATAATCAACCTCAAGTTGATGTTACAATAATCAAATGAAGGAGTATTTTAAAAAAATATGGGGTATTCATTTCGTGAGTGCAACTTATATAACTTGCCTCATGCTGTAATCTGACATTAGTTCAAGTAATTTAAGATTAAAATTGCTTACACCTAAGATAAAAACGAAAAAGAAAAGAGGAGAGTTATAATTCTCATTTTTTTTTGGCATCTCTCGCATCACTTACCCATCTCTAAAAACTTAGTCTCAATTGCATCCTCATATTTTTCCAAAAAAAAAAAATCAAATGATTTTTCCATTTCACTACTTTTTTTAATAAGAACATCAAGGTTTATACAAAAAAGATAAATTTTTATGCATAAATATAGGATTTTTACGAAATCTATTTACTGCCATGGACCGAAGGTTCAGTTGAGAATCCTTTGAATAATTGGAAATTCAATTGATATAAGAAAAAATGTTTGAGGACTTAATTGAAACTCCTATATAGTTTGGGGCCTATTTGAGCTTTCCTTGATTTTTTTTTGGAGTTTAACAAAATTTCACCATGTAATCCAAAAAAGCCAAGCCGTCCATATCTAAACATATGCGTGGCCAAAAAATCATGGAGGTATAATGGTGTCATTTCAGTTGCAATAATGGCATCAAAGTCAAGCTTGACATCCTGATGAATGATAAGGAGGAGGAATCTTCCTCCTTCACAATTCTCAACTACACAAGAAAGACGCCACAAAAATATAAAAATGCCCACCATTTTCTTTTTCTATGTGTTTCTTTTCTTTTAAAAAAATTATATAAATAGTATAGTTACAAGTAACTCCGGCTGATATGGTACGTACAAGATTTAAGTCATAGATTGATAGTTAATCAAATATATTAAAATCGAAATTATTTTATTTTTAAAATAAAATTACATCATTTTAATTGAAAAAATCTAAATTAAAATAAAGCTTGACTCCAAAGATATTTTTAAATTGATGAATCATTCAATTAACTTGTTAGATTAGACTTGATATTTTGTAACCCTAAATACATTTATATTAATGGTTTTCATAGATGGAATTTATTGAACTTAGATATGTCAATTCAAGAAGGAAAAAAAAAATTATATCGAAAGAGTCTTCAGCATAGCCACGATTATAATATATCCCTCCATGGAAAATCATATAATGGCACAGGATCACATATTTCCACATAGTTTCGTCTTCACTCATCTACCTTTCCCCTTATTTATTGAGCACCTCCTGTGAAGAAGTTGCAATCACAGCCATCTTCTATATAACTTTTTTGCATCTTGGCTAGCATTCCAAGTTATCTTCTCAAAAGCTCTCTCAAACATCCATTAACACTAATTCATTTTGGGTTCTCTTGATCATCCACAAATGTCTCCAACAAAAAGTGGCCACGGATTCTTCAAATTCAGAATTCTTCGAGTCATTGCAGCTATATCTATCTAATTAAACTTATACATCTATTTTGCCTATACTATATCCTTGTTTGCGAAGGATATTTTTGCTTTTCTACCCTCAGCAAAACTAGCCAAAAACATTTTTCATCACTTCCGGTAATACTGTCTTGTCAATTCTAAGACAAGTTAATTCAATATCTGTTTTTTCTTTCACCCCAAATGGTTGCAAAGAAGTACGACTTAATATCTTCAAGTGGGGTTGTAGAAATGGCTTGGATCATGCTAAGGATAGACTACTCGAGACTCTTCTGGCTTCTCTTTGGTGTTTTCTCCTATGAAAATCATGAGGGGAAGCCCCGGATTTAGGGCACATCGATCTTTTGCTTAGAATTAGTTATATAGCTAGCTACACACACAATATCTACTTACGTCCTAAAACCCTCAAGTCTTATCTACTTTCCCAATATTTTTCCATAAAGTTTGCAAAAGTTTTGGCCATAACATAAGGATGTATAAAAAGCATGTTGAAGTGCGTCCTTTTGATGAAACCAAGGCTGATCATGGCTATGCTGAAACCGATCCTACAGGTCGTTATGGTCGGGTAAGTTTTAGCCGTTTTAGCCTTTTATATCATCATCATATATATATATATATATACATACATACATACATATATGTATGCATGTATGTATGCATGTATGTATTTGCTGTCTTCATGCATCTTTTTTGTTCTTATTTTCTTGCAATTACTTCTACAAGTTGCATTGATTCTCATAGCATTGAATAAAAGGTTAAAGGTCTACTAGTTTGTACCTTCACCAAGTCTTACCTTAACTCACAATCTAGGGTTCATTTAGCATGTGTATTTGAGCTTGACGAGACTGGATTAGATTGGACTGTACAAGATAGTGTTGTTCATAAGATCGGGCAAAAACCATTCCATGTCGATTTAAGAGATGTTGTCCTGTCCAGTTTGATGTACCAAAACTTAGGTTTAATCTAGGACACAACTTGTATTATCAATTAGTTTATTGTATAAAATACATGTAATATTAATTGAGAATGTGTAGTTTGAGGAGGTTAGACATGATTGCACAGAGTAATGAATTGTTTTAGTTATCACACGAACATGTTTACCATGTCAATACATGAATCTTAATAATTTAATAGGTTAAACCTTTTTTCCTTTTTAGCTGGGAATTAGTCACTGTCCTAATCTTTGTTTATGTTAGATTTTTTGGTTTTAGTCATCCCTAAAATTGATGATTTATTAACACACTAGTTGGTGGTACTTATTGAATTACCAGTTAATTAAAGAATTATCTGTGCAGACTGCAAAGACCGTAGGCTATGATTGGTAGATATTACAGACAATTATTTAGTTTTGGTGTTACCAATGATCTTAATTGATTTTATTTTTCGTTTAGTTTAGTAGTTAATGAATGATTTGTGTTAGGTAACGCAACGTTGGATAGAAACTAGATTTTTCAATTTCTAAGGTTACGGTTTTAAATTGTAGTGAAATTAATAAATTCTGATATTTTCTAAAAGCCTATAATTTAATAATTTGTTGAAAAAAATAATACTCCAATTGTTTGTATATGGTTAAAAATCTACCTAACCAAAAAAATCAAAAACTAGGTAGAAAAAGTTATTAAAATATAAAATTAACAAGACAAATAATTAAAATAACAAAAACATGTACCTAATTTGAAGCCTTCAAGATCTCGGCTGGTTACAACTACTAGACATTGCCTGTAGAACTTCCCAACCAAATTTAAATCTAATTTAATGATTATGTCTAAAATTTTAGTTATTTTTTTCATACTATACTTTTAACATATTTAGACTTCTTCGCGAACTTTGACTTGTTTATATGGTTCATAGACACATCTGCAAACACATCATCACTATGTTATACCTTTGGGATGGAAAATATGTATGATTCGAGTGATGAGTGACACGTATGTTTAATCCAAGATTTCAATTTAGTTCCTCTATGAGATGATTGACTGATTACTTGATTAATGGGACTGCTGAAAAAGATTAATGTATATATCCACTTGTGACAAGAATTGAATGTGTTTCAAATGAATAGTTTGAAGAAGTTCTTGGCAGAGGAGCAATGAAAACAGTGTACAAGGCAATAGATGAATTCTTGGGAATAGAGGTGGCATGGAACCAGGCTAAACTCAGTCAGGTGCTTTGCTCACCAGACGATTTGCAGAGGCTTTACTCAGAAGTTCATCTGCTCAGAATCCTCAATCATGACTCTATCATCAAATTTTACGCCTCTTGGATTGATGTTCGTGGAAAGACCTTTAACTTCATCACTGAAATATTTACTTCAGGAACTCTCAGACAGTAATTTCCTTCGCAATTCAAATTTGTTTACGTGGCCATGATCCTTTAACCTGATGCGTTTTATGCCATAATGCAAGAACTATCTGCTGTTTTGCAGATATCGCCAAAAATATACCCGTGTGAACATCCGAGCCATCAAGAAATGGGCTCGACAAATCTTAGAAGGCATCGTGTATCTACATGGCCATGATCCTCCTGTAATTCATCGAGACCTAAAATGTGACAATATCTTTGTCAATGGCCATCTTGGACAGGTCAAGATTGGTGATCTAGGTCTTGCAGCCATACTCCGGGGTTCCCAATCAGCACACAGTGTCATAGGTAGTCATTTTTTCCTTCATTGATGAATGGATCAATGTCTGCTCCATTTGTGCTGACTTACATCTCTACGATTCGGTAACCATTTTTAGGCACTCCGGAGTTCATGGCACCAGAACTATATGAGGAGAATTACAATGAACTAGTTGATGTCTACTCATTTGGCATGTGTGTATTGGAGATGCTCACAGCAGAATACCCGTATAGTGAATGTACTAATCCAGCACAAATTTACAAGAAAGTAACATCGGTAAAGTCTGTTTTCATGGTAACACGTAATTTCTGGTGAGGTAGAGTTTGCCCAGCATAATACTTTTGTTATGCAGGGGAAGTTACCAGCAGTATTCTACCGGATTAAGGACTTGGAAGCTCAGAGGTTTATTGGAAAATGCTTAGAAACTGCTTCAAAGAGATTGCCAGCAAAAGAGCTACTGCTTGATCCATTTCTTGCATCTGATGAAGCTGAACTGTCACAGGTTCCAAGGATTAGAAATCAAAAGTCATTTCTGAATGACAGGGAAATGGAGAAACTCCAACTAAACGATCATCCCCCAAGGACAGACATGATAATCACAGGGAAGCTGAACCGTGACGATACCATCTTCCTTAAAGTGCAAATTGCTAATGAAGATGGTAAGGGAACAATTGTTTTAAAACGTTTGTTCTTCAGGAATTGCTTGTTTGTTGCTGAAAAAAAGGAGTTTTCATAGTTTCTGCCATACTGATGACAGTGTTGCTTTCATAAGCTTTGTTAACTGGCAAGTATTTGTAGACAAGCATGTACTGAAGTGCTTTCCCCTTCAATGTTTTCTTGCAGGAACTCCTAGGAACATATTTTTTCCTTTCGACATTCTACATGACACACCGATTGATGTTGCAATGGAGATGGTCAAGGAGCTTGAGATTGGTGACTGGGAACCATTTGAAATTGCTGACATGATTGACGGGGCGATCTCTGATCTAGTGCCAAACTGGAAGAAATGGGACTTACCCCATGCTGAACCCCGCCATATATTTGATTACCAAGAAGATGATGGGCTTAATCATCCATTCCACTCTTCCTCATATTCATCATCTCATTCATCCCTATCAGGATTAATGCCACATTTGCTCCAAGGTATGTCCCCCATGATGCCTTACAGCTTAGCTGCTATGTAGTTCCTATTTGAGCCATGGACTAGTTAGCCTAATCAAAGAATTAGTTAATTTTTGCTTGGCCTTGGTCCGTCTGATGTATCTTCAGACCCTGAATTTTGTCAAAATCAAGTAGGAATATCTTCCTTTTATTCAAAGAAACTAATGTCTTAGAATTTTGGAAATGCTAATCAAAGTTTTCCAAAAGAATTGGTATAGGAACAATTGTACGCTACAGCCAGAACAAGCTAGGTATCCCATGTTCGTTCTGATAGGAAAATCGAAAAAACTGGTTAATTCTGGATATGCTTGCTGGGCCTTAGGTTAATGTTTCAATATCACAAAATCAATTGGAAACAACTGCTGTTGCAGATGATTTGTTTGATGATACCAGCTCTCAAAGCTCTTCACACTCAGGATCATATTCTTGCTTGAACTACATCTCTGGCGATGAGCACAAGCTTGATTTAAGCACAAGAAGGAGGGAGAAACATCTGGACACGAGGACTCAAAATTCAACAAGATTCTGTCCTCGAGAAAATTTAAATTCCAATACTGGCCATGTACTGGCGACAAATGCCTACGACAACTGCAAGGTTTTGCTGGATTCACAAAGTAGAGTTTCTAGCTCTAAAAGCAAAAGGATGATGGACAGTCGTAGATTAGCAAGGAACAGATCACTGGTAGACATTCGTAGCCAGCTACTACACCGGTCACTGGTGGAAGAAGTGCACAAGCGACGATTGTCCAAGACAGTAGGAGATGTAGAGGATGTTGGTTTTCAGGCACCTGCCGAGATTTGCAAAAAGGCGTCACAACGGACTTCGAGCAGAAGAAATTAAAATTAGCTTTTCTGTATGTCAAAAATGAACGAGGGAATTGATGATCTTGTTTCAGAATGAAGCTATAGAGAATGCTTTCAAGTAGCAGCTAAATTACCCCTACGCAGGTAGTCTACAAAAACAATATGAGGAAGCTTTGTTTGGCATCCGTGTAAGCTGGTATTAAGAATTTTGAGGTTGAAGGTACTAGAGTGCTAGATGCATTCAGTATAAGTATGTATTTACATGGTTTGTGTTGGATGATACTAGCTTTTATTTGCAGTGAAGTTATATTGCTTTCTTTTACTTGCAGCCATGGGAAAATCTTAAGCGTTTACATTCAAAGTTCTGCTTTTTGTGAAATTCTGCTTCCAATTTTTCTCATGTGAAACCCCATATGAAAAGGTTCCAAGAAGCCATGCCAGTGTACATTTTAGGGCTAAACCTGAAAGGTGGAGATCCTGAGGCTGAAAATTTGACAGAGTAAAAGCAACAATAGTTTCAACGAATGTTTGGTCTGCAATATTTGAGCTTGCAATAATCAAGATATCAATAGTTATGGATTGCATGATGGCATTTAATATTTTTTCAATATAGTGAAACAAGTGGAAACTCTGCATCATTGAAACCAAATAATGCAGTACAGCATGCTGTGTTCTTCATGTCCATAATTGCAAAACATTAACTGTAGAGATTTCACAGTTGTGTACCCTCTGCCGTTCCCAATCGTTTTCCATTAAGTTTTGCCGGGTGGATCTGCCTGAATTATGATCCTCCCACCTTTTCTCAAATAATGCAGCCCTTGAGGTTCCAGACTTGTTACAAGTTGTTGACAGTAAATACTTCTCTGTTAGTTCATAACTTTAATCCAACAGGATCTGATTGAGGGGTTGGAAAATTTAGGGTTGTATATTATGTGTGGAAATAATTGTCAAAGAATCTGTTGAAACAAATAAATAATTGGCTTTAAGTGTGAAAATATTGAATACTATAGAATAGGGTATAAAATTAATTATTATTGTCCAGCATATACTAAACAATAAGTTGTTCTTATAACCTATTTTTAGATCCCCATGCAAAAAGAAAAGAATTGAAAAAAAAATTAATAAATAAATACAAAAAATCAAAAAATATTATCAAAAAAATAATAACAATGATAAGAGGATGTCAGAGCGTCCTAAAAATGACTAAAAATTGGTTGAGAAGTTTCAAAATTACAAAGATAAAAATTACAAAGAAAATTCAATTTGAGGTAGGAAAGCTTCAGATATTTATGGACTCAATTAAATTTTATTAAAGGTTTAATTGAATTTGTGGAGGGTTTGATTGCAAGAAAATTTGATTTTGAAATCAAGTTGAGCTTTAATTGAAAGAAATTAAAATCCTGGGGTCAAATTATAATTTTTGAGAGTTAATTTGGTCAAATTAAGGATTTAATTGCATAAATATTAAAATTTGATGGTTAATTAGGGACTTCATATAAGAAATCTGAAACCAAGACTAAACTGGAAATTACGTGTAAATAGAAGGGCTATAATTTAAACTGAATTAGAGGCCAAATTGAAGAAATTAAAAGTTTATTAGTCAATTAGGGTCAAATTGCATAAATTCAAAATCAAAGATCAAAGTGAAAAAGACGGTCAACTTCAGGGCTATTGTTTGATTTTTGCTAGGAATACAATTATATTGATTTTTAAATCAAAATTGTAATATAAGACTCGATTGAACAAATCACAAATTGAGGATCAATATGAATTTTGAAACGTCTTTGCCGTCTTTACCTTTTAAATGAAACAACATGTTTTGTCTAAGACGACACCATTTCATATATTGTTCATTAAAAAAAAAAAAGCTTGAAATGATGTTGTTTTAAACAGCACTGTGTGTCTTCCTTTTCCCCTAGACGTGCGAAACAGGGGAAGAAGAAGATTTTTTTTCTTCCTTTGTTTTCATCGACTTCTCTTCCTCTAAAGCATAAAAAAGACAACAATTAAGGACCCCTACTTGCCAAAAAATTTTCATGTGTTGGAAGGGCGGTGGAGGGCAGTAGCATAGTGGCCGCCTCATCCTCTTTCTCCTCTATTTTTTACCTATAAAAACAGGGGAAGAAAGAGCAAAAAGAGGGAGAAGAAGAGGCAGAACAGAAGAGAGAGGTAAGTAGAGAAAAGAAAAAAAGAAAGGAAGAACAAAAAGAAGAGAAGAAAAAACAGAGAAAGGGAAAAAAAGGGAGAAGTAGCGGCACCACTGGGTCCAGCCACTATCTCCACCGCCACCAATAGCTGCATTCTACCACCGCCACAGTGGCTAAAAACATTGCCTGACTCCATCATTGTATCCCTCTCCCTGGCCACCTCTTTCTTCTTCTTCTTCTGCATTTTCTTCTTCATTATTCACGTTGCATGTGAACATTAGAGAGGCCCACTGTTTAATGGGATGGTAGCGCAAGCCCTACCCAAAATGGTTAGGCTGGGTCTGGCTTAATGCAAAAAAAAATTATTTTTAAAATTGTGATTTTTTTTCATATTTTTTTAACTAAATTTTTCTTAATATCGGTATGTATTTTATACTACAAAAATACAAATCCGATATTAAAATACTTGTTTTTCAGCAAAACTTCAAAAAATACAAAAAAATTAAAAAAAAATATTTTGTGCATATGGCCAAATGTCTTAGAAAACAAAAAATTCATATTGTGTTTTACATACATCAAAAAATAATGTTTTAGCATTCACTTTAGCTTTAATAACCAGTTTATTTAAGTCAAGAGAACAATGGCTAAAATTGCAAAAACAAATAAAAAGTTTATTTTATTTGTCTTTTAGTATCTAAGATACAATAATACACGTAATACGTATTACAAATATTAAAAAAAAATTGAACACTAAAACAGTTAAGTTTTGCCCTATTAAGATAAGAAACTCCTTATTGAGGATGGTTTTTCTTGAATTTTAGACAAATAGAACCAACGATAGAAAAAGCAACAAAACCTCAGATTTTGATCAGACAAATAAAATAATGCAACTTACTTTAGATAAGACATAGTTGGGGTGCTAATACTTTTTCTTTATGCAACTAGTCTCTGTACTTAATCTCTAAGACTAGTTAGGGTTCATGGTGATCAGAATACTAGGTGGCTACTCTCAGTCCATATTTTACTGATAAGATACAAGAATTCTTTGTCTCTCTATATTTACCAGATAAACCTATATATTTTTTCTTTAAAGGTGGATGATCGTCGCAGCACCGCACACGTGCAACACTTGTTATTACTCATTAAACTTAAAGATAATTTTTTTGCTATTCCGAAGTTGGATTTCAATTACCTATATCTTTAATAATGAGTTTCAACCCCACTTCTTTAGTTGTTTTTCTTAATATGTCTCTAAACAATCCTTTTGTGAGCAAATCCATTAAATTATTCATAGACTTCATGTAAACAATAGTGATGATCCTATTTGTAATCAACTTAAGAATATATTCATGTCAAATACTTATATGTCTTGACTTATTATGATAAATGTGATTGTAAGCTCGAGATATAATTGCTTCATTATCACAATATAAAGAAATAAAGTATAGTTTATAGCCACAACTTAATATCTATCAATATATTTCTTAATCATTCTACTGCAGCAGCCATAACAATAAATTATGATTCTATAGTAGAATGAGATAAGTACTTTTGTTTCTTAAGATATTACAACTCCTCAAAGTAAGAAAAATCCATCTTATATGGACATATTATCACTCAAACTAGTTATCCAACATGCATCATAATATCCTTCCAACATGGCTGGAAAATAAGAATAAAACAAGCCTAGATCGATTGTTCTTTTTAGATAACCAAAGACTCTTGCAATAGCTCTCCAATGATTTGTATTCTTCATATTTGTATATCTTGATAACTTGCATATAACAAAAGCTATATTTGATCTTGACAATGCATAATATAGATAAGACTTTTAATAACACTAATATATAATAGTTGTGCTATCGTTCTATCAGAATAATCATTTAACTTCGTATTAGAGTCAAATGGAGTATTAGCCTCCTTTATATTGAGATGCTTAAACTTATCAAGCATTTTCTCAACAGAATATGATTGATTAATAGCATAGCCACTACTATATTTCTTCTCTTTAATATCTAAAATTGTATTCACTTTATCAAAATCTTTCATTTTAAAGATAGAAATGAGATACCTTTTATTTTCAACTATTTCAATCATATTTCTGCTAAATATTAACATATCATCTATATAGAAATAAATAATCACACCAAAATATTTTATAAATTTAGAATACATACACTCATCGATACCAATATGATAAAATCCATTTAATAAAATTGCTTTATCAAACTTCTCATGTCATTGTTTTGGAGCTTGCTTTAAAACATATAAATATTATACTAATTTACAATCTTTTTTATCTCATTTCCAGGAAGTTTAAAACCTTTAGGTTGCTTTATATACACTTCCTCCTTTAAATCTCCATTTAAGAAGGCCATCTTAATATCCATTTGATAAACATATAATTTATAAATTGATACTAATACAAATAAAACTTTAATGGATATAATTATTGCCACTAGAGAATAAGTATCAAAATAATCAACACTCTCCTTTTGAGTAAAACATTTGACAATTAATCTTGTCTTGAAAGTTTGTATAGAACCACCAGTATTGTATTTTTTTTAAACACCTACTTACATCTTATTAACTTAGAAATTAGAGGTAAATCTAGTATAACTCAAGTATTGTTAGACAATATTGAACTCATTTCATTGTTCACCGTTTATTTTTAAAAAGCAACATCTTTAGAATACATTGCTTCACATAATGTCTTTTGATCATTTTCCATCTTTAGGATCATAGATGTCCTTTTTAATATATGTTTATATGACTTTCAACTAAAAATACAGTTGAATCAGTAGAAATAAAATATGTATATGTATTTTTCTTTTCTAACTCTTTGACTCTTTCTATGTTCACTTAAACCTATTACTTCTAGATTTTTATATTTTTCACTTATAGTTGAGTTGAGAGTTATTACTTTTAGATTTGGTTTTTGCTCATGCGAATTACTTATGAATTTATTTTTGATAAATTCAATATATATAGATTTAACTAT
Source organism: Populus euphratica (assembly GCF_000495115.2). Taxonomy (NCBI): domain Eukaryota; kingdom Viridiplantae; phylum Streptophyta; class Magnoliopsida; order Malpighiales; family Salicaceae; genus Populus; species Populus euphratica. The sequence continues at coordinate 418,128 of NW_011499947.1, forward strand.
CACATTAGTTTCTAAATCTAAAAGCCTATAAGCTTTTGAATTTTATTCATAACAAAAAAAAAAAACACTCTTAAGACCTTTAGGTCCTAATTTTGTTATTTAAGGATCATAAATTTTATAAAGCTATATACGCCACACTTTAATTTCTACCATTTCATACTTCATAAGGAGAAATATTTAATTTCTTATATAATAATCTATTATGAATGTCACATGTAGTAATTATAGCTTCACCATTTAAATTATTTGATAACTTAACATTCAAAAGTATGGCATTAACCATATCTACTAAAATCATATCCATTATGTTATAGTGTATATGGTATTGTTATTTAATGAATTATTCTATTTTCCTCACAAAATATAGAAAACTCCATAAAAAATTATTCTCCACCTCTATCACTTTTAAAAATTTTAATTTTCCTTTCCTTTTGATTTTCTACCATTCTTTTGAATTCTTTGAATTTTCCAAAGGTTTCATTTTTAATTCTTAACAAGTGAACATAGGTAAAATAAGAATAATCATCAATGAAAGTTATGAAATATCTTTATCATCTTTTGTTAACATACTATTTATTTCACATACATCAAAATAGACTAACTCAAGTAATTGAGAATTTCTTTCAACTTTAAAAAAATATTTTTTTTCATCTTTGCTTGAATACATACTTCACATTTTTTTTATATTATAAATATTCATATAATAATATTAGAAAACTCATTAGGAGATCCAATCCACCATAACTTTCATTTAATTTACTATACAATAGAAATTCATACTTTTAAACACTTGGGAGGGAGTGTTTCTTTGAAATGTGGGATAACTATGTTTCTTTTATTTTTTTTATTCATTTACAAACTATATCAACGGTAACTAGTTCTGAGGGGGTGGTTTTTCATGAAAAGAGACTCACCAAGTGTGTAATCATAGGTGAGCCCCCCTAAGGGGCTACTAGAAAGTTGAGTTATCCCTTATCAAGTCATCGCGTGGTCCTCATTGCTTCCTTCACATACATACCTGGTATGTGATGATGTGGTGGTCTTTACTGGTGACTTGTGGCAATTCAAACCTTTCTCAACTGACATATCCCCAGCTATACTAAACCTCTCTCATGATGTAGTTTTTGAAAGAACTATATAGCTTGCTAACCTGAATAAGGTTGATAAATGTAGCTACATTATTAACTTGACCTTAGAAAAACAAAAGGAAATGAATTGTGATAGTCATTACTAATTTAGTTTTTACTATTCAATTTCATTGTTTACACTACAACTATTAGAGTATTTTTGTACTTTAGCACTATGTAAAACGGATAAAATAACATAGTACAAAAAACATTTAAGAAAGAAGCATAGTTTAAAAGGTAATAAATGACATATACAACTCACAAGTCGCAAGTATCATGTGCAACCCTCTCCAAATTTAAAAATAGACTGACACAATTTACAATAAAAAAAGAGAGGAAAGAGAGAGGAAAACAAAGAAAGAAAAAAAAAGACCTCGAAGATACATCAAATCTTCAATAACGACACCACTAGTATTTGTGGAAAGATATTGATGAGAAAAATCCAATGACACTAAGAAAGGTCACGAATGGTGACCAAAATAGGTCACATGAGCCATCCAAATATGTTGGGGCTTATTTGCATTCAAACAGCTAATTTATGGCACACTCTGGCCACCATTAGTGATCTTTCTTGATGTCGTTGGATTTGTTTTATTGGGATCTTTCCAACAGTACTAGTGGTGTCATTATCGAAGCTTTGGTATGCCTCTAAGATCTTTTTCTGTTTTTTTTCTTGTGAAGAGATAGGAGAAAAAAAAAGTAAAAAAAAAATCTCAAAGGCACGTCAAAGCTCCAATGACGACATTATTAGTACCGTTAGAAGGATCCCAACAAGAGGATCCGACGATATTTAATAAAGTTATTAATGATGATTAAAGCGTGCTATATGAGTCGTCCGAAGATAAATGAGTCCTGACACATTTGGACATCTTGTATGGCTCAATCTCATCACCATTTTTTATTTTTTTGGTATTATTAAATTTATTTTATTGATATTTTTTAATTATATTAGTGATATTATGATAAGAGTTTTGGTGCATGTATGAGATCTTTTTATTTTTTTAATTTTCTTGATTCTCTTTTTTTTATCATAAATTGTATCAGTTTATTTTTAACTTTAGAGAAAGTTGCGCTCCTTTCCTACATATTTGGTGTATTATGTTATTTTATCTTTTTTTAAAGTGATAAAAACCGAAAAAAACTGCGGCCATTACACTGACCTAAATTGACTGTCTTGCTTATTTCCTGATCATAACTGCATGCTAGTCGTGTCCTGGCCATTCAGTTTTCTTCTATCTTTTCTTCTGATGGGACTAGCCATTCAAAACATGTCAGAAAAATGAGCAGTAAGAGATGGTAAATTAGTTTAGAAACCTAGAGAGAGATGAAGTGTAAACGCTGCTGCAAGGGCTACCACCACCTGAAAAGTTAAAAATTACAACTCTCTGCATGCCTGTTATTTGGATTTTCCCATATTTAGATTTATTTACGGAAAATAATCGAACAAATAGTTTTTGGCACTTCATGTTAGTTCAAAACTTCAAAATCTTCAACAAATCTACATAGCCAAACAACAAAGGGACATAACTTGTCACCAAAGCGCCAATTCTATACCACTCAAGGTAACATAAGAATTTGTGGTCCTGTTTTACTATATATTGGCTATGAAACAGCTTTCTGCTAAAAGGTTCAATAATGGTGTGAATATGTCTCTTAAATTTACCAAGGTACAAGACTACCTGTTTGTGTAAGGATTCTGATCATTCATATTTTAGGTTAAACGTTTTCCGATACCGAACCGGCACGTGATCCGGCCTATCTGGACCTAAGCAGGAAAGCAACGGCAAGTCTGAGAGCAGGTTTATACAGTTGAGTGCCACCATTTTTCAGTTCTCTTTGAATATCCAAATTTTCTAATAGTTGTTTCAGTTACAAATTAAATGCAAAATTAAGATGTGAAAGTTAATAATCAAGCCTATGATGTTATCTTTAATAGCATGATAAAGGTTCTGCGTAAGTTAATTATTAAGGTATTCTTTACCAAATACGATTTGACCTCACTCAACCAACCTTGTTTAAAGCTATCCATGCATGAGGAAGTCTTGTCTATTCAAAGTCAACTTTCACTTCAACCATGTCTCAAACTCAAAAGGCTCATGCTCATGCAGCTGGCAATCATAGCATGTTATGATCATTCAGTCCTTCATCATGATCCATTAGCTTGCATTTCAGCCGATTGTTTTCTTCAGACAATCTGATACCAACAGGAGCCTGTTGTGACAAATGTCAAACTTCCTTTTAGTTTACTCACAGAAACAGAAGTCAAGTGTTCTACTGTCAGTTATTGACTTAGTGGTTAATTTTGCTTGGATTTAAAAATTTAGAATCCCCCTGAGAGGAGGCAACATAAGGTTGGAAAAATTCTTCATGAGACCGAGGAAAATTAATTTGGAACTAAAATATTTCAACTTGGGAAGCCAATGATTGTAAGAAAGGTAGAAATTTTCATTCAAGTTGTAACATTTACAAGATCATAGTATTCATGCATCTGAAAATCTAACAAGATTTTACAATTACAAGTGAAGGTCAGTCATGTCAAACCAGATTTGCTCAAATGCCTTGACAATGAAATCATGATATTTTCTTGAATTGAGTGAAAGGTAACAAGCAAGAAGGTCTTCCAAATCCTTTGAATCCTGGATATTGTTCTCCACAATCATCTCCACCATTGAATCCTTGAAGTCTCTCTGTGGATCAACTGAGGACATAACCACCGCGAAGCTCTCTGAAAGGGTCTTGTTTCTTGAAAATGACACACCTTTTCGAGCACAAGCCTGGATTTTCCTGCTTGCAATTCTTGGAGTATTAGCTCGGAGTTTTATCCCTGTCGAATTCGCTGAGGACTTTCTTGTAGGAGGATTCTTCTTTTGCTCTTTAAGAGTCCTAGAGCTTTTCTCATTGACAATCTTGACAGAGAGAGACCTATGTGTTTTTACCCCTTCCAATTTAGATGAACTTCTTCTGAACTGAGTAACTTCAGTTGCCTTGTCGTTGAATTTTGCTGGCTTGGTCAATATTCGAGGAAGCTCTAGCTCGGGGATACTGCCAAACCCTTCAACCTCCTTGATTTTCCTTTCATAGGATTCTTCATTCATGTCAATGATAATGTCAGCGGTTGAGGAGCTAACATTACAGTTACAAGAGCTAGACCAGGATGATAATTGATGATCAATTGTATCAGGAACAAGAAAACCGTCATCTTCATCAGATTCTGATAAGAAGTCAAGCTCATCATAGGAGCTTTCAGCAGGAGAGCTAGAGTAGTCAGGTGAATCACCTGGAATTGACTTGGTCAGGTTTGAGTTAACCGTTACGCGACAGCTACAATCAGCAGAGAATGTGGAGACCAGTTTTGGAGAAGGCTTGTAAATGGTTTTTCTTTTGTTTCTTTTATTGGATGATTTTCTTGGTAGATCAGGAAAGTGAGTATCTGAGGCTTTTGGATTTACAGGTGAATTGTAATGGAATTTCTCAGCTCTTCCAGGTTCTGTGGTGAAGCAATAAGAGTATCTTTGATGAGAACTATTGGGTTTTTGTGATGTTACATTTCCTGGGGGTGGTTTTTTCTTGAAAGCTTGAGAGGTGTATTGCTTTCTGCCTTTGCTCATGTCCTTGAGCTTGTAAAACCAGGCATTTGGTATCATATCTGACAATCTAAACCTGTAATTGCCCATTTCTTTCCCTCTCTGAGATGGTTTACACCTTTCCCTCTCTTTGATACATGAAAAAGGATGTAAAGAGCTACAATGTCTGGACTATAAAAGGTAGAATAAATGGGGCACACTAGAAAAAAGTTGAGCATGAAAGCAAGGAGTGTTGAGAAAGTCTATAATCAAAATGACTTTTCATCATGACCACAAGCAGAATTACATAATCAGATCTTTTGTTTTGGATTGCACCAACAAAATCAGGGTTTGTTATGCATAATGATCTCTTAAATTCAACTTTACTACAAGAAACTAAGGGCTTGAAAACGGTGGCTAAAGTTTAGTCTGTCGATCACTTGTACCATTTTATACACACTCCCGAGGCCAGCAGCCAATATTTTGCTGCAACTTGAAGATTTGTCAAAACTATTCATCTGGGGCCTCATCTTTTGCATAGCCAAAGCAAGGGTTAACAGAATGTAATGATGATTTGAGCATTAATCAAGGCCCGTATGTCTACTAAGTGCTTTGTTCTTTCCCATGATTCCATGTTTCTTAAATGATGATATTCCATGCCTTTCCAACTGCTTAATGTCACAAGTTGTCCCACATGCCTGGTGCTGCACCGTCTCTTTCTGGTCCCTACCAAGCACTTTACAGGTTCTTTCACTTGTGTTTCCCAGGTGAAGATGAAACTGCGTTTCTCCAAACTTCAGGGGAGAAAATAGCTCTGTAAATTAGCCGAATTCATTGATAACATCTCTGTGGAGCAATTATTCGATAGTAAATGTCTGTCCACTCACATTCATGCAAGGTTCATGCTCATCCATGGTTGTAATCAATGATGGATTCTGAATCGAACTCAGGCCAAGGAAGGTAATCACCGGTCATGTTACAAGAGAGATTAAACCCCGAGGGTTTAACTGATCTAATTTTAAGATTTATGCAAGCTAACCATACATTCATATTAATCTAAAAAAAAAAAATTAAATTTCTTTTTATTTCACCAACACATGCCAAAATTTTTTTGACAAACTAGAGCAAGCTTTAAAAAAAATAGAGAGAAATAACACAATTTCTGTGTTGCATTGTAATCAATAGCACAACCAATTTTAATTTTTTTTAACAGATATAAATATGGCGGTGTTCATGACAGCACAACCTCCTTCACAACTTTTTCTTCAAAGGTTCAAAATATTTAAAACAACGTAACCTATTGAATTTTATTTTCTATTTTAATAATTTAGTAGGTTGCGAGTTCCAAATACCAAACTTTATATTTTTTAAAAAAAAAAAGAGTTGTATTGTTCCTAACACAGCCTAAAAATTATGCTATGTTTTTTTTTAAAAAAAATATTTTTAGTTTCATAAAAATATCGACTAATTTGTGTAAAATTAGGAATAATTTAAGGCCGGCCACGCGCTGGTCAGCTACTTATTTGTTTGGGCACAACTTTAACTGAGTTTAGAAACTAGCTAGGCTGTGCTAGAGGAACCAAAAAAAAAAAATAGTTGGCAATGATTTGTAATCAATAATTAGATTAGCACTAGAGCTGAATCTTGTTTCCATAATTTAGAAATCATGTACGGATCACAAGAACAATGACACCCATCTTCTGAAAAATTGTTGGGACCTTAAGCAAATTCCTAACTACCAATGTTGATGTGAAGAGTGAAATCACAGCTAGAATTGAGAAAACAAACTTAGTTAATTATTAATACTAGAGAATTAAATTAGCCCACATTTCATAGAAAGAAAAACTTGACAAAATATGAAGTTTAATACTCTGTGGGGGGAAAAAAGACAGTCTAATAACAAGGAATGGAAGTTCTTGGCATTCAACTAATTTATTATGTCGTAATCTAGATTGTATTTGGTTACAAATAAAAGAGATGAAGATTATTAGAAAAGAGAAAATCCTAATGTTTGGGAATGATAGAAATTCACATCAAAAATATTCTAGAAATATATTTATTTTTATATTTTTTTCTTTGTTTCTTCAACTAAATATTAAAATTTTTATAATTCATGAATACATTGATTCTTATCATATAATAATTAATCCATTAATTCATATACTAAAATATTTTAATAACTAAAAGTTATTAAAGAATTAGCAAATATATTTTTCATGACCAAACTCAAATCTAAACTTATAAACCAACGAGCTTATTATTCAATTCATAAAATTATTTTGGATTTGAAACTTCTCTTATCTAAATAGTTTTTTGAAAACATTTTTCATTCATTTTTAATTTGTTATTTTAAAAAAAAACATGTTAATATATACTCAAGTTGAATTACAAAGTTCATATTTTTTTAACCTACATAGTTCAACTTATTTTAACCTCAAAAACTTTTTTTAACATAGTTCAACTTATTTTAACCTCAAAAATATAAATGGATCTCAAATTTTATTTTAAATTAAAAAATTTATGACATGTTTTACAGAACCAATTCCAACAACCAGACTTTCAATGAATCTAGAAAAGATACAACCCAAATCGAGGATGGGTTTTGTGAGTTAAGCAATTCGGGTCTCAATGTGAATGGTTATGGGGCTCTATGAGCTTGAGTCTAGCCCAAAGAGAGCACCAGTCACTAAGGTTGTTTTATAATTGTTGACCAAGATGAGGTTGCATATGTGGTAAACATGCCTTCCACTTCTGGCCTTGCTAGCCATCTGAAAACCACAATGGGATCGTATTAGTTGGTAGATTATTCACAAATTGGAAGACTAGGACCCCTTTTAATTTAATGGAACTTTGCCTCCAATGATAAACGTCTCCCTACGACTCTTCTCCACATCAAGATTCTTGTCAGCTTCATGGTGTGCCACTCTCCTTCATCAGGACATGAACCCTAATATAACAAAGAGAAGCACGAAGGGCATAACTAACCACTTATTGTATCCATTTTCTGCGAACTCTCTCTCTCTGCGATGATATGCCTTTCCTACCTCTTTCCTTAAACTAATTAGAAGCACTAAAAGCCAGCATCCTGTTCCATTTCTTCAACAACAATCTAGCTGCAATCATTAGAGATTAAATGAAAGCATTAGCTGTCTTCAGATCCAAGCTTTTTAGTCCATGCAAGAAACTACTGTTATTCTTCAGATTCAAGCTCAGAAGACCTGTCTTTATAAGAGGTCTTCAACTTCGTCGTCGCAGCAAGAAACCCAGAAAAGCTCCTAAAAAGAATCGAGTTCTTAATTCTTTACTCTGCGTTTTTCATCCTCTTAGGAAGTCGAGAAAGACGGACAGAGTTTCGGAACTTAGGAGCGTCTCAGAACAGGAGTGTGAAAGAATGCTCTTTCCATCACCTCTTACACCAGCTTATATCAAGGCCAGTTTGGAAAAGAAAAGGCAAACCTTCGGTGATGAAGATGTAGAAGATGCGTGCAGAAGTTTCGAGAACTATTTGGTAGAGATGATGGTTGAAGAGGGGCAAGTGAGGGATTTAATGGACGTGGAAGAGCTATTGTATTGCTGGAAAAACCTGAAGTGTCCCGTCTTCATTGATTTGGTCGGTAGATTCTATGGAGAGCTATGCAAGGACTTGTTCTCTCCCGATGACGCCAGCACTGACATAAATAGTCCCAAGTGATTCTGCAACTAGTGTCACGGTCCCTGTCTTCCCCTCAATCCTTCTCTTCTAATCTCTCTGTTGAATCTTTGTAATGTTAGTAGTAAATATGAAAGGAATAAAGCCCATTGTTGAATGATGCACAACATCGAAAACACAGAAGAGACAAAATAGAGCTTGATGCACCTCTATGTCAGTAAAAGCTAATAGATCCTCTTGAATGTCAATCATAGATATGGAGAGGCCTAAAACTTAACCCATTATAGAGTTGTGCCTCTCTCAAATCTCAATCAAAAGACAGGAACATCTCATTGTACCCTGAAGATTATCATAATTAACTCTTATTGTTCATGCTTATTAAGCTAGCATGTTGCCAAGAACTTTCTACACTTATTTTCTACACAATATAAATGGTTCCGCACACAGCAAGGCCTCTAAAAACCCACAGCACAAAGATTAGCTTAATTAACTAAATTGTTCATAAGCAAGAAAGAAACACAAGCGAAAAAATGTAAGGCATATGTTAGCATCGTTAAAAGAAACAAAAATATAAATAGTTGAAGTGATGTAGACAGAGATAATAAATCTATTTCAGATACAGTTAAATTGAGTTTCTATCCTTTTAAAATAGAAAATAGAAAAGATAAGTGACATATTTCCTCTGTTTCTATGTGTGTGTCTGTGTGTGTGTCTCTGTGTGTGTGTGTGTCTTCTATTTCGAGATAGTAATCAAAAACAATTCCTAGCTATTTATTTACAGTTCTAGGAGAAGCATGCAACAATTTTCAAGCAGCTTGCAGCATATATAGATATATATATATATAAAAAAAAAAAAAAACTTGGAAGAAGTACAGGCACTAAGCTTCTGGGTTTCAATGCCACCAGATTTCACTTTCTATCATATTCTCAACTCACTTAACCTAAATATGTTAATCATTTTAACAGAAAGGTGATCGGGTCTGGAAAGATACCCGTCATTACAGCATCTTCAATGTATCACGTTCCCGTGGAATGTTTCATTTCAGAAAGATAAACCCGAGACTTCAGCAATGCGCTTCCAATTCTGAACCCAGGCATGACCGTAAACTCAACTTTGAAGTTAGATTGTCCTCCATCGAACACGACTACAACTTCCTTGTTCTCTTCATCAGAATACGTGTAAACATCTGAGAATTTGCTTCCCCTGTTCACAGAAAATATTTGTGAAATGGGATCAATTGAGGTCGCAATCCCTTGAAGAATCCAAACCCACTTTGCCAGTCTTGCGAATATTTGATAGAAAGGAGTCCTCGGATGCTTGCCACTCAATACGAACATCCTCTGGTCTAGATTCCGAAAGAATGACATCTCCATCATGGGATGAACAATAAACATGTACTTTTTTTCTGCAGAAATTGGAAAGTTCTGAATTTGGATTTTCTATCAAAGAATCAGTATCTGTTAGTTTAAAATGATATCGGTTGGTTATAAATGAGATTATTATATTATATAAATAAATATTTATTATTAATAAAATTTTAATTTATTTTTAATAATAAATTAATAAATTTAAAGTAGAGATAAAGTTAATGAGATAAAAAATACTTTGTAAAGAAAATATAAAGTTGTTATAATTATGAGATTTATATTCCATCAAAATATTATTTTTAAAATATTACTGGTAGATTTTTTTAAATACTGGATATTTATTAGAGTCATAGAAATTAATACATTATGTTTTTTTTATGAAATAAAGCAATTGTTCTTCTAATATGGGATATATGAGATATTTAGAACTAATATGTATGTGCTTGTCATAAGATATATACACTGAATTGTCTTGCATGAAAATTTTATATGAAGAGATCATCTATATTTATGAAAAGACTCGCGTAATAGTTGTGTAAGTAATCCTTAAACTTGAGATTACTAAATTATCTTATACAGAGAATGTTATACTTTGATCATGTTATATGTTATTCTAATCGAGCTAATGAAAGGACAAACATTATGTTTAGCATAAATTATATGAAGATACTTAAGTAATTAAGAGAAGATTTATCACTCTATGTGAATTAAAAAAAATATTTTATCTGTTTTTAAATAGCATTGACTTAGAAATTCTTAATTGATCAAGGTAGAGAACAAATATGATTTAACATGACAGATATAATTCATACTTTAATGTTAAATTGATAAAAAGATATTAATTATACTGAGAAACCAAATATTAAAAAGTTAAATCAAACCACTAATGACTTTTCTAATATTTAAGGAATCATAACACATTACTAAATAAAGCACATGATCTTCAAATATAAATTAATATCAAATTAATAAATAAATTAAAATTTTTAATTTATTTAACTATATTTAATTAGAATTATAATTTATATTTGGACCAATATGTTAGAAAAATAATGATCATACACATTAAAAACCATTAGCCAAAAATTAAATTGGGATGATTTAATTAAGTATGACTTGATTAAAATATATTTTAGAAATTAAAGATTAAAATATAATTAATACATGAAAAATCAAGGACTTGATTAAGTTAATTTCTAAAATTATCTTGAATTAGTATATTGATATTATTCAGGGAAAAATTGATATTTTGTCAATCTATAAGGTTTTTTAAATTTTTTAATAAATAATAAATTATACCTTTTATTTTTTAATAATAATTATTTGTTAAACAGAAGAATTATAAAAATCACAAAATAAAAAAGTTAACATTCTAGTCATAACAATGCAACTCTTCTAAAGAGTAATTTAAAGTTTTCTCATTAATGATCCGTTTGTATTATATTATTGGAGACCGGATAATTAGATAATTTGTGGTTTATAACAACTCAACCTATAAAAAACTATTCAAAGTTAAAGAAAATCAAATCTTTAAATAATAAATTTTTAAAAAACTCTAGATTTATCTAATAAAATTTAAAAAAATAAATAATTTTATTTTATTATTTCCCACGCATATATTCTATTCAAGAACTCAACAGGATCATCAATCCGCAAAACGTCATCCACGTTATAGGACTTAAGTGATAGCCCATGAAACATTCTGCGTGCAATATAGGCTTCGAAGGCGTACTTCTTGCCTGACCTTTTAGCATAAACAACCCCATTTTCAATGGACTTTGCTGCCGGGTTTAAATCCCAAACCGGAGTTTGCATCAAGTTAATTATTGTCCTCGCAAAGTCATGAATCAACTTCGAAGCTCTTTTGAAGGCATCTTCAAACATGGAAACATTCAAAATCCCCGAAGTCTCTCTCTCCAAACTTTTCTCTCTAATCTTCTCAACTAATGCCATATTCCCTGAATCCAAATCGTAGAGTTCTTGTTGCAGGCGTACAATCTCAGCATCTTTATCTCTATTTTGAGACATCAATTTCTCTAAAAGCTTCTCAATAACATCAATTTCTGATCGTAGACAATCAAAACGTGAGGGGTTAAGCTTGGTTTTTAAGAATTTCTTCTCCTTAAATGCCTTCTTGAACTTACAAAGTGCTTCAAGCTGAACCACAACAAGTTCATCGGCAGCTACAATCTTATCCGGATCATAGGGAATAGGTGCTTACTGAAGCTGAATATAAGCTAATTTCAAGGCAGAAACTGTGTTAAACAACTCCACAATATCCTTATCACCGCACATTTTGCTTTCGCTTGGAACTACAACAGGTTGTGGATGGATTTTCTCATCATCAAATTCTGTTTCCTCAGCAGCATCACTACTATCTTCACCCATCAACGTGCCATCATTATTTCCAATGAGCTTGTTTTGATACCGGTGGTCATTGGAGAAAACACCAATAGATCTCAATTTGCAAGCCTTCGCAAATTTGGAGACCATTTCAGATATATTTGAAGCGGGTTTAGAAAGTTTATTGGTAACACGCTCCATTTCTTGGAGATATCTAAAACCCCAATGTAAAACAGATCTACTAATAATGAAGATTAACAGGATTTAACAATTTTTTCAGACCCTAATCTCCCAAACCTAACAAAATCACAACAATGGGATCTTTCAAAGCATATCAACCACCAACAAGAACCAGGATTTCGGGTTAGATGAGTTATACCTGGTAGTATAGCAGCGAGAACCATCCAAAGATTAAAGAAATGAAATGGCGTTGTAATACTTGATTATACAAATATTATTAATGATCAAATCATTCAATTATATTCCATTATACAGTAACTCATGAATTTTGTGAACACTTAAACGGTATGAAGTGTGTGAATAGTTGTTTTTTTTAGGGCTGTTACGAGACCGGGTATACGAGTCTTATAAAAAATTTTATAAGTTAAAAATTAGTTATGATTAAGAAAAATATTAATATTTTTAAATTATCTTATTTGAAATAGGTTGTATTATATGATCTAAATATGATCTAAATGTTTTTAAATTATTTAATGTGTTTATATTAAAAATCATTTTTATAAATTAAAAAAATATTATTTTAATATATTTTTAAATAAAAAATACTTTAAACCATTATCCCCACTATCATTTCAATCATGATTTAAATGTTTATGTGTGAGAAGTTCTAAGCATCCCAAGAAAAAGGAATTTAATTATCAGACTGAAACATAGTGCAAGAGATGGGTAGGGTAGCACCTACCTCTTCTGCCCTGTGTAGCAGTGAAGGAAAATACATAGAAATTATGAGAAATGGGCCAAATGGGTTTTGTTTTTCAATGGCAATGCAAGTCCAGTGAGAGGACTTAAGCAGGCCTAGCTAAGAGGCCTAATTGGAATAAACAAATCGCAGAACAGGGTCAGGCCCAGAGAACAATTCATGTTTTTTTAGTACGTTTCCACGTAATAAAAAAAATAATAATGATAATGCATGTTGATCTTAAGAATTGGTATTTATGAGATTTTTAGGTTATCTTCGTAAATAAAAATTTATTTAAAGAGTAAATTGATATTTTTTTATTTTTATATTTTTCTATAAATAAAAATTTATGTTTTTAATTTTTTAAAAGGAGAAAAATATAATAACATAAACATTTAAAATATATAAAAAAATAATTAATATTTTAAGGTATAACATTCACTTTATCTTAAAAGGATTTATAAGATTTATCATGAATAGTTTGTGTGAATTACTTATTAAAATTGAACATTTAAATAACTTATAATTTGTGACAATTCAATCTTAAATTAAATATTTAAATTTGAAAAAATATTTAATCTTTGCATAATATTTAAACAACTCTAAATTTATTTAATGATATTTTTAAAATTTTTTTAAAAAAATTAAATTTATAATTTTCATTTGTAAAGCCCAGCAATTATTACTTCATCTTGCATGTTGCATATATATATATATATATATATACACAACTTCTTTTCAGTGATTTCACTGTTCTACCATATGCCTTCTCATGTATCAAGGGGCCAGCCGAAGTGACTGTTTTTTGCAAACAATGCTGCAAAAGCTGTTTGAACTTTGCATAGTTCAGAGACAAAAGGCCTGTGGATCAAGCTAACTTCAAAAGTTATTGGTTGTTGCAAAGTCATCCATCAAACTGCTATCACTTCAATAATGTTACAATATTACAATATTTGATTCAAAGGTAGTGGCGGGAGAATTTGGCAAACTGTTTGTAGTCACCCCACAAGATCTCTTAAAGATTTGGGCTGCTTCTTTTTATCTTCTGAGTTGATACAGCTTTCTTGATGATTTCAACTTGTTTTTGTCTTTTCCTTTGCACCTCTTTTTCTTAAAGGATTCAGCTCTTTTATTCAAATCAGTAAAACCTATATTTTTAAAATTATTAGAATTCCTAGGACCATACTGGCCTTCCAAAAATAATTGTAGATGTTTTTAATTCCAAAGCCAATTTTTGTGGACACCAAATGAAAAGGCACAAATTGATTGATGTTTTTTCAATAGCCAACTCTAGGTTTCAATCGAAGTAATTTTTTTTAATTATATAAATGCATGATTAAAAAATGTGCTGATCATTTTTTAAAATAAATTATAAAGTATAATTTTTAATTAATCTAATAAAACTAAAAAAATCTAAAAAAAAAACTTGAGTTAACCCTGATTAATCTGTTAAGCTCGCGACTTGGAAAATAAGACCGTAATAACTTTATAAAAAATAAATAAAAATAAATCATATAATTTAATTCTTATTCAATAAAATAGTGAATGATAAATAAAAAAATATATCAATTAAAAAACTCAAGTCAACTGGGTCAATTACCCACTAAACCTATAATGTAGATCATAAGAATGAAATAATAATGTAGAAAATAAATCAAAATCAAATTATGAAACTTAATTCTCAATAAAAAAATTTAAAAAATAAAATTAAAATTGAAAAACAATAAAAAAACAAAATATTATTAAAAAAAATCAATTTAAAAAAATCTAAATTATGCTGATTAACCCATTAATTAAACATGAGAGCCGATCACAAAATTAAAATAATTTTGATTTTTCTATAAATAAAAGGTTATGTTTTTAATTTTTTAAAATGAGAAAAATATAATAACATAAATACTTAAAATATAAAAAAAAAATTAGTATTTTAAGATATAATAATCACTTTATTATAAAAGGATTTATAAGATTTATCATGAATAATTTGTGTGAATTACTTATTGAAATTGAACATTTGAATAACTTATAATATGTGACAATTCAATCTTAAATTAAATATGTAAATCCGAAAAAATATTTAATTTTTGCATAACATTTAAACAACTCTAAATTTATTTAATAAAAAATTTTAAATTTTTTTTTTAAAATTAAATTTATAATTTTCATATATGATTTTGTAAAGCCCAGCAATTATTACTTCATCATGCATGTTGCATATATATATATATATATATATATATATATACACACAACTTCTTTTCAGTGTTTTCACTGTTCTACCATATGCCTTCTCATGTATCAAGGGGCCAGCCGAAGTGACTATTTTTTGCAAACAATGCTGCAAAAGCTGTTTGAACTTTGCATAGTTCAGAGACAAAAGGCCTGTGGATCAAGCTAACTTCAAAAGTTATTGGTTGTTGCAAAGTCATCCATCAAACTGCTATCACTTCAATAATGTTACAATATTACAATATTTGATTCAAAGGTAGTGGCGGGAGAATTTGGCAAACTGTTTGTAGTCACCCCACAAGATCTCTTAAAGATTTGGGCTGCTTCTTTTTATCTTCTGAGTTGATACAGCTTTCTTGATGATTTCAACTTGTTTTTGTCTTTTCCTTTGCACCTCTTTTTCTTAAAGGATTCAGCTCTTTTATTCAAATCAGTAAAACCTATATTTTTAAAATTATTAGAATTCCTAGGACCATACTGGCCTTCCAAAAATAATTGTAGATGTTTTTAATTCCCAAGCCAATTTTTGTGGACACCAAATGAAAAGGCACAAATTGATTGATGTTTTTTCAATAGCCAACTCTAGGTTTCAATCGAAGTAATTTTTTTTAATTATATAAATGCATGATTAAAAAATGTGCTGATCATTTTTTAAAATAAATTATAAAGTATAATTTTTAATTAATCTAATAAAACTAAAAAAATCTAAAAAAAAAACTTGAGTTAACCCTGATTAATCTGTTAAGCTCGCGACTTGGAAAATAAGACCGTAATAACTTTATAAAAAATAAATAAAAATAAATCATATAATTTAATTCTTATTCAATAAAATAGTGAATGATAAATAAAAAAATATATCAATTAAAAAACTCAAGTCAACTGGGTCAATTACCCACTAAACCTATAATGTAGATCATAAGAATGAAATAATAATGTAGAAAATAAATCAAAATCAAATTATGAAACTTAATTCTCAATAAAAAAATTTAAAAAATAAAATTAAAATTGAAAAACAATAAAAAAACAAAATATTATTAAAAAAAATCAATTTAAAAAAATCTAAATTATGCTGATTAACCCATTAATTAAACATGAGAGCCGATCACAAAATTAAAATAATTTTATAAAAAATAAATTAAAATAAATGATAAAACTCAATATATATAAAATATTATTAAAATTAATAATGTTTTGTAAAACACTTCTCTTAATATTTTGTTAATAAGATATGATATGATGACTTTATTTACAGCTCAATCTTATATTTATTACAGGTCCTAAGAAAAAAAAAAATCTATTGGATTTTGCATGACCTCTCTTCCGTTTGTAGTGAAATTTAAGGTGCTATATGTCTAGTTTTCCTTGGACATTTTTTCCAAGATCCTGATCCAACAGTAGTTCACTGTCGCTACCGATGGCTTAATTTGTCTGAGAAAGAACTTTCACAGGCCCTCCATTTGTGGACCCAAAGATATTTCCAAATTATTCACGATTAAAAATTTATTTCTATAGGAAATTAATTTCCCATTTGTCACGATCTACAGCATAGAGACCATCAGCTTTTTTAATTCAAGTTAAATAATTGAGATGAGTCTGTCAGGATGGATAATTGTCTTCACTTTGAAACCCTCATTTTTACCTAGTTACTGTCCAACCTCAAGCTTGGGAGGGGCAAAAGTCAATTTGGGAATTTTCTTAATTGAATATAAAAAAATATTCTTGAACCAATTTATACATTAATTAAAACTATGTTAATTTAAATTTTAAAATATTTTTTCTGTTATTTTTTTGAGAGATTATATGTTTGGACCATAGTATTTAATTTATGGATGCCTTGGAGTTTTGGCTAAACTAGAAATGGAATTACTTTTATATAGTGATCTCAAATTTGTTTTAAAATAAACAAAAATTATCTGTTTTCCATTATGATTTTGGAATTGAATTAAAAAGGTTGTAGTAAAACGATTCATAAATATATTTATTTGAATATAAATGATTTATCTCATCAATATAATAAATCTTTTTTTATCGAGTCACTATGTCCTCCTCTATTTTTTATGAAGCCTGAATCATATTAGGCCCTGTGTCAATTTGTTGGGGCAATCCAAATTTTATAACGGTTAAAAGTTTTCTTTCATGGAGTATGAAAATGTAAGGTTATGAAATTTATTGCAAGATAGAATCCTAAATTTTATGCTATTAATTAGTAGAGGAAATGGTTTTAGACTCTTGATGGAGTTTACTTGTTCATAACACAAAAGGGAGAACTAGGAAGAGGATCGATAGGATAAAAAAAGAGGAAATGAACACATCGAAGGTTAAGTGAAGGTTAATGGAGATTTTGGCTGTTAATTTCGAGTATTAAAAAGTTCATACTTCTTTAGAAAGGGAAAAGGTTCGATGGAGAGAATTGAAAGGTCATTGGGAACATGTGGAGTATACTCCTTGGAATTTAGTCTGAGCAGGATACAGGGTACAGCCTGAGTTGATCCATTCATACATCTTACACAATTTCGTTTGGGTTTTGTCTTCAAGTTCTTGCCTTAAGAATCTATTAAGTCCATTGATAAGGTTGGAAACAGTGCTACTTAGCCAGTGATGGCATCCCATGCATATTCCCATCCTTTCTGTTCCTCTTCAAGTCAGTGATCAATGGCCTATCCAAGGGTATGTGTTCTCATGCAAAACATTAATTCCCTGAGTGTGAGGACATCCAGCTCGTAGGTTCATTGCGTGCGTAAATTTGAGATCAGGTCAATAAAAAAAAATGCTTAATCAGATTCATTTACTTCCTAGCTAAATGCCTTTAAATTGATTGTTTTTAAGTGTTGATTTAGGTTGTACATGCATTTATTTCTACACAAAGATAGATCGAAAGAAATATAAGGGATGTGTTTTAATTAATTAAATTTTATATTTATTTTCTATAAATTATCAGTTATAATCTTATAAATTTTAAAATTATTAAAAGTTTATATAAGATCTATATAGGATTAGTTAAGATGTGTATAAATTAGCTTGAATATTTATATTAATAAAAAAATATAAATAAAAAAAATATTTATGTAAATTCCAATCTGAAAATTCCATCCCAGAAATTAAGAAAAAGATGATTAAAAAATATCCTACCATGTGATTTTAAATACGGACCGGACCCATCAATCTAATGACTATCATCTATATGATTTGAGTTAAAATCAGCCAAATATGATTAAATTCGGATATCTTTTTGTAAAATTATGGACACCACTCCTTCAATCAGCCTGGCCACAAAGCCCCTCAAGCACATAATTCGGCAGACAACATGTACCTTTTGTTTCCATGGTGGCAAGTTGAGTTGAAATTTTGGGTCCAAAAATGCAGCAACGACTGGCCAACAGGGAAGTTGTGTCATATGTATTTTAAATTGATGTTCTTAGCATTTCAATTTCAAATAGCAAAATATTCCAAGGCATCTAAGTCCTCATTGGTTGTCGGAGTTTAATAATTCAACCAAACTAATAATGGAAGCTAGAAAATTCAAATTCCATAATATTGCATATGTCCAAATAATATGCAGTTCCTGCATTTGTTTTTGCTCTCTATCTATGTTAAATTTATGGTGGTTCAAAAACAAAATCTATGATGGTAAATTAATAAGTATGACCTGAAATATAATTCCTCACACTAGATAGTATTTGGT
>NW_011499947.1:437088-462923 GCF_000495115.2 Populus euphratica
TTGTTTCCCAAAAAAAAAAAAAAAAATTATAGCCATTACTATCACTTAACGATGACGTTACTTCAACCAATTTTAGTCTCCGATATATATATATATATATATATATACATGAGAAAATGAAAATAAAAAAGATATATCTCTTATTTACTTTATTTTTTGAAAATACATAAATTTATTTCAAGGCTTTCTAATAAATAAATTTATTTTATGTTTTTATTTTTATTTCTTCAACCAAATATATATATATACAGTGTTAGCCTTTATTAACACAATAAAAAAAAGTGTAAAATCTATAATTTTTTTATGAGTTTATACTCTTGATATAAAAAAATAATAAAAATTTCATTAGATATGATGCATGCTTGAATAAAAATAATTGTTTTTCAATTTTGTTATAAATAGAAATTGATACCGTGATTTTTTTTAATATGATAAGGTGATTCTTGAGAAATTTTGATGGATTTGATTAATTCATTTCCAATGAAATTCATCATTTTTACTTCATTGTATTGAAACGTTTCAATCAATTATTTTCTTCAAAATTAAACAGGCAAGAACAAAGGAGCAATATTAAGGCTTATAGATGCTACAATGAACTACGTACAAACCATTAGCATCACATTTTAACCAACTACTTTTGTATGGATTGTTTGTTGTTTATGTGCAATTTTTCATGCGTGGTCTTGAAAACACAGCAAGACAACGAAGAAAGTCTGCAAATAGAGAATCCAAGACCTCAACATTGTAAAGCTTAGGAACCCATGATCCAAATAACTTAGATTCACCGTCTTCTCTCTCTCTCTCTCTCTCTCACACACACACACACACACACACAGCAATATACTTTCTTTGCAAAGATCTCTCACAAGTCACAACCCATTTTTTCCAAATATATTTTCCATATTTGCAGCCACCCCCACTAACACACTCAAACACACAAACCTAGTTACAAACACACAAACCTAGTTACCTGCTACTCACTACATCAAGATTCTTGAGAGATAAGGACATAGAGAGAGACGGATGAACGAAAGTGAATTTTGGGTTACTCTAGCTAGAAGGATAAGGATAAGAATAAGATGTTAGCTATTTGGTTTAGTACGAGCTTTGCATGGGAATTGGAAGGAGGAGTATTCCCTCACTATTCAAGTCATATGTGGCTATTACTGTAGAATCCAAGTTGAGAGTCAAGGGATTACAAGGAAGGAGGTTTATGTCCTTGGAAAAGGTTCACATTCTGTCAATCCTTTCCCTACATGTATACTCATCTGTACGCACGTAGTGGCTAGCTAGCTGCTTATAATTATATTTGTCTTCTTAAAGGGAATTTCTAGTACTAGCTTTGAGTCCCTCTACTTGTTAATGGAATGCTTGAAGAGAAAACGATCACTCATCTTCAACAACAAGCCCTCTCTCTTTCATTATGTCTCCTTCACCATCTTCTTCTTCTTCTTCTTCTTCTTGTCATTTGTTACACTCTTCAGTCCCTTCATTTCCAATACTACATGTCTAGGTAAGCTACGATTCTCACCAATTCTCTCTCTCCTCTTGTTTAAACTTCTATGGTGATCATCAACCATCTTCATTTTACTTCACTATTTTCACTGTAGTGCTAGTTGTTCTTACCCCATTTCCATTTATACACTAACATGTATTAATTGAATTCCTTGCAGGCATAAGGTGCTTATTATCTGAAAAGGCAGGTAGTTTTTATTTTCAGGTGAGTTTGGTTATTAATTAATTTTAATTATTTGCTTGCACTTCACTTACCTACAATATACTTCATTGTAACAATGCCATTACTGCTTCTTATCAATTTCATTAATTTCCCACATGCATTATATCATCGATAATTTAATTTTAAATAGTTTCCCATATGATTAATTTTTATTTTTATTTTTGTTCTACTCAACATATTTGATCAAGACTTCCAATACATGCTTTGTCTCCCGTTATGATGAAAGATCAAGTAAGTTATGTCTTGTCAGTACATAGTCCCTACATCCTCAAAATTTTAATCTTCTAGTATTTATCAAAATGAAAAAAAAATAAACGATGACCTTCTGATCTTGTAACCATACAAACTGCTATGCTGACCCCCCCTGATCCAGTGAAAACATCAGTCATATGATCTGGATTTACTAGTCATCACAGTGTACAGTATAATATAGGAATGTACTAGTTGTTCCTTCAAGGGTAAACCATGCCATACCTGTCCGGCGCACATTAGCCAGACTGAAGATTAATTTCCTTATTTACTTCTTCACATTTGTCCTGTTTCCATGAATGCCGGTAACTTTGCGCCACCAATGCCCAACGGTTTAACCGGTACATGTCCATGCACTCTAAATTCCATGTCTCATCTACCAATGTCTTCTAGCGAGGGCTAGTGCTCCTAGTCCTAGGCTTGTCTTTGTGCGCACGTTAGCACATGTAAGGGTGATTCACCTAGTGGGAAATTGAGCTAGGTAATTATTGTGCACAAATTTTTATGTGTACAATGCACATGATTGCTACTATGTTAGTCATCGATTGATTGACTTTTTGCAAGAAAGCTGTGTTAATTGTTAGATAATTAATGGGGTTATGGTATTTTTGTAGGAGTTTGAGAAGACAAGATCAGGCTATGATGAACAAAAGGAGGTTTCTTCGAGCATGGCAAGGAGGTTTTTGAGTGGGCCAGGGTCATCTCCACCGCGGTGCACGTCCAAGTGTGGCAATTGCACCCCATGCAAGCCGGTGCATGTGGCTATGCCGCCGGGGACTCCGGTTACCACTGAGTATTACCCAGAAGCATGGAGGTGCAAATGTGGGAACAAGTTGTACATGCCATGATGATATATAATCATGCAGTTAGCTAGATAATTGTTTTTTAACGGAGAGAGAGAGAAGACAGGAACTCGAATTGTTGAAATTACTTGCTTGTGTGGTGACTATATGGAGCAAAAATGTTAACAGTTAATTATTAATCCTACCATGATGAATGTTGAGGAGGATAGGAACATCTATAGGTTTCCCTAATTTACTTTATTATGTAAAGAATATGATATTAACACTACCTGATATAGGAACTTAAACAACTGTTTTCAAGGTAAATTTATGTGATTTATTATAATTCTGTGAACTTAACAATAACCCCATTAATTATCTAATAATTAGCACAGCTTTCTTGGAAAAAAAATTATTCAATCAATGATTGGCATAGTACCAATCATGTGCATAGTATACATAAGAATTTGTACACAATGATCACCTGCTCAATTTCCCACTTGGTGAATATCATTACACGTGCTAAGGTGCACACAAAATACAGCCTAGAACTAGGAGCACTAGCCTTCACGACTTGACATTGATATATAGATGGGACATGGAATTTAGAGTGCATGGTCATGGTTTCGGTTAAACCGGGTGGCACAAGTTATCAGCATTCATGGAAACAGGACACATGTGAGGCAATAAATAAGGAAATGAATCTTCAATCTGGCTAATGTGCGCTGGATGAGACTGGCATAGTTTACCCTAATAATAATAAATCCAAAACATATGGCTGATGTGTTAGGAGATCCAAACATTCAAACACATGGCTGATGGTTCCATCAGAGGGCTCAGCATAGCTGTTAATTTGTATGGTTACAAGATCAGAAGATCGTCATTTAATTTTTTCTTTTTGATAAAAATTTTATGGATGGAGGTGGGAAATTCTTTAAAATTAAACTATTGATAAAGCCATATCCATGTGGGAAATTAATGAAAAGGTAAGAAGCAATAATGGCATTGGTACAGCAATCACCTGGAAATAAAAATTATCAGCATTTTCAGATAATAGGCACCTTAATTATGCCTGCAAGAAATTCAATTAATACATGTTAGTGTATAAATGGAAATGGGGTAAGAACAATTAACACCATCGATGATCACCATGGAAGTTTAAAGAAGAGTGGAGAGAGAATTGGTGAGAATTGGAGCTTACCTAGACATATAGTCTTGGAAGTGAAGGGATTGAAGAGTGCAACAAATGAGAAGAAGAAGAAGAAGATGGTGAAGGACACATAATGAAAGAGAGAGGGATTGTTGTTGAAGATCAAGCACTCCATTAGCAAGTAGAGAAATTTAAAGCTAGTGCTAAAAACTCCCTTCAGGAAGACAAATATAATTAATTATTAGCAGCTAGCAAGCCACTACGTACAAATTAATGAGTATATATGCAGGGAAAAGATTGAGAGGGTGTGAGCCTTTTTCAAAGTCATCAACTTCTTCCTTTTTTGTAATTATTTGATTCTCTTAATTAAGACTTCAAAGACACATATGGACTTGAATAGTGAGCGAATACTCCTAATTCTCATGCAGAATTAATTAGTACTAAACCAAATCTCACTTAGAGTAAACCCAACATTCACTTTTGTTCACCTCTTTCTGTCTCTCTCTATGTCCTTGTCTCTGATCAAGAATCTTGATGTAGTGGGTAGTTGGTAACTAGGTATCTAAGTTATTTGGATCATGGCAGGTTCCTAGGCTTTACCATGTTGAAGTCTTTGCAGGCGTTCTTCTCTGTCTTGCTATGTTTTCCAGACCATGCAAGAAAAATTGCAGATAATCAACAAGCAATCCTTAATCCCCACCCCCTTCCTGCCCTCTGCGGCCTAAAGCTGGCTAGCTCCTGCCACACCACTCTCTAATCTCTTTTCCCGATTGATCCTCAATGCCTCATCTTTGCTTCTTCTTTTTTACTTTTATTGTATTTCTCTAATCTCTATCATTCTTCTTCTTCTTTTCTCCTTTCTATTTTACTCACTAGATGAATGAAAATACGATAGAAATAATAACAGAATATTTTTGTCAATAATTATTGATAAAAATGATAATCGAATATTTTTCATCAGTAATTTTTTATAAATTAAAACCTGATAATTCTCTCTTACCCCTTTCTTCTTCTTCCTTCTCTTTCAAAACGGTAGCCCTACTCTCCCAATTAATTGGCAAATGTAGCCACCCCTTTTACAAAGTCAGCCACCCAACCCGCCACTTATATCTGTCGATCATGTTAGTTTCCCTCTCTTGGAATAATTGATTGGAATATACATTTGCTAAGTTGATATAAAAACTAAAATAAATTAAATTTTAAGTGATAAAATTGAAGAAAAAAATTTAAAATAAAATATATAACAATTAAAATATTGAAGACCAAACTTGATAAAATCAATAAACAATAATATATTTTTAAATTTTTTACAAATTTTAAAAAGTGTTTTTCACCTAAAATAAAAAAAAACACTTTCAAGTAACTAAACTTAATTTTTATTTTACTAAAAAATATTTTTTATTGGTTAACTTTTTAATAGTAAACAAATAAAAGAAGATTTGAAAAATAATTTCTAGAAAAAATCTTTTTTTATAAAATAAACAGGACCTAAATATTTTTTATTTTAGATATGAAAACAAAGTTATAAAATAAATTTATTTACAACAATTCTAGAGTGAATTGCTTCTGTTTCAAAATGTCACTGTCCAGCCCACAAGTCCACAAAAAAATATAGCAAAGCGAACAGTGACACTCTTTGGGTCCTAGCCCTACACCTTCCTTGAACTTTACGGAACAAAGCCCGAGTCCAGTTGGAACCAACACCATCAATGATGGGATCTTCCACCTATTTGAACTTCCAAATTTCACACCAGCAGTCCCAAAATGATTTGAATAAACTAAGTCCATAGTTTTTTTATTTTTGTTTGTTTGTTTTTTTTCATTTTACTGTGCTGAGTAGAAAGATTCAACCCAGCTTTGCAATTAAACCTTTACAGGTAAGACAATAACATCTATTAGTGGTTAATTATCAACTTTTTTTTAGTCTGATAATTAATCCATGCTCTTTTGTAAATAAGGAATTCTTTTCTCTATGCTAAATAGGCAAAGCTAAGATTTGTGTACAAAAACTCGATAGAGTAATGGCGCTTGTTTCTTGTTGCTGTAGTTTCCATCAGTTCTTGAAGTGATATAATTATTAAGATACCTCTGAGATTTCTATCAGTCCTTGCAATATTCCGATACAAAAAACTTCTCGAACCAGAAGAAACTCTACTCTTGCCGTCCGATTTGATATAATTGTTAAGATAGCTCTGAGATTTTGAGTGAGTGATGAAATAAAGACAGCA
Organism: Populus euphratica; assembly: GCF_000495115.2. Lineage (NCBI taxonomy): Eukaryota > Viridiplantae > Streptophyta > Magnoliopsida > Malpighiales > Salicaceae > Populus > Populus euphratica. The sequence goes on from NW_011499947.1 coordinate 443,236, forward strand.
AAAGACGTTGTTCATTGACAAGTTTGTCATGGATAATCACGGATGACCTTGTCATGATTAATGCAATTAACAAGAGTTCTTCTTTCCTTCATTCTTATCGCTTATGAAATTAGTCAAGGATATATTTAACAAGGTGGAATTTGTACACAGCACCTCACCTTACCTCTTTTACTTAACAAGAACACTTGTACATGATCAATTGTCCAAAGATGAATCATAAATATCCACGATGCTGGCGCAAATCCACTGTATTGTTGACTTCTAAAAAGATATTATTTCATGCTTTCACTCGTAATCTTATAGTAGATTCTGTTTTTTTTTTCTTAAAAAAAGAATGATGCTTGAAACTTATAGATTTTCTAAATCTTGGACCCTTAGAGCATCTCTGATGGAAAAGCTAAATGGATAGTCAAAAATAAAAAATTAATATTTTGGCTTTTCTTTGTTTGTTTTGTACATTCCAAGGGAGAAGCCAAACAAAATGCTAAAATGTCTTTTCTCTCCTACAAATGCTATTTCTACATATCTCTTCAAAGAGCCAAAACCAACAAAGTAGGACCACTAAAAAAATAAATCAATTAAATGTAGACATGTGGAAAAAAAATAACATTAAACATATTAAGAAATAATAAAACACTTGTTTTTTTCACTCTAATACAAATGGCTTTTCAAATGGCTTTTTTTCATTGGAATAGATATAATAAGATAAGTTATATTTATACTATTCAAAATGCCATTTTATCAATTTAGCTTTTCAAAATAGCATTTTACATTGGAGATGCTCTTAGATCATATACGAGATATTAAATGCATCATAAAAATTTCAAACTGAATTTGAGTTTTTCAATATGAGGTATAAGTTTGGCAAGCCAGTACTTTATTGAAATAGAAGACTATTCGATATTAAGTTAGTAAATTATATATAAAAAAAAAATATAATCACGAGAACAGGGATTTAAGAGAGTGAATATTGTAATTATTATATCTCTCATGATCTTTATATTTACCTAATAACTTGAGATATTTATGAAAGTATCTTGTTAATGGAGTCTCAACCACTGTATAGATGGAGAATAATTATATGGTCATACTGAAGAGAAGTTTAGGTGGGGAAAAAGATCTGCGTCCATTTAAGAGACCGGTAGGCACAAAGATAACCCTCAATAAAAAGAGGTAGATATCGTGCTGACAGTTCATGAAAAAATTAGAAGAGTGCACTGTTATACTGATTTTTTCTTGGAGGTCATAACACTGTTATTATGGTATATTTCGTTTGTTGAGCTTCTTGAAGATTTGCATGGGATTGTGATTAATTTGGTCCCATGATTTAAAAAAACAAGAAATGGTTGTTCGTTTGGGCGCGAGCTAGATATCAAAATGTCCTCAACAGAGAGTCACCCTGCCGTTTAAGGCGCCCAAACGATAGGGCTGTTTTACTACGACAACCACCATGTTATTTGGGGCTGGTCGAGTCAGCAGAGCTACCACTTTTTCTTGGTTGTACTATCACAAATATATCAAATGACAAGTTATTGTTATTATTATTGTTCTGATCAACAGTTGTCCTGGATGATCATGACAAAGAAAAATCCAGTGCTTGATCCATATTTTCATAAATGTTGCTAACATATAATTGTTCATGTACATTCGAAATCAAAAGCAGCATATATTAATCTTCACTTTGAGAGTCCCGCACAAATGCCACTATAATTTCACGTGATGCTTGAAAAACTTACGGTTCCTATGCCAGAATGAAATGCAAGTATTTTGGTGAGCGTGAAATGCAAGTGCAAGGAAATTTCTCACAGGGAATCCTATGAAGTATGAACACTCACGTGCAAGGTGTACACGAGCCAAAAAGACACAGAAGAGGTGAACAGGAATTCAATGAGACTTCGAGATGGAGAGTTTCCAAGAAACAGCATAGGTCAGAAATTTTCTGACCAAGACAGTGCACGTACGTACTAGTATTGTACCTTGTTATGTATTAATGCACGTGGATTTTGTTTGAATCTATGTGTTTGTTCATTTCTATGTTGTCCGTATTTACGTTGGAGACATGGTTTTCTTGGATTATTGATATCCCTTTTCTCATTGAAATATTCCATGCTGATGAATCAATTGACAATTATCATATACTTGCTCTAATGTTAGACTTCGTATCTTTCATGTTGTTTCTCAAAATTATTTCTTTTGTTAAGAAAAACCTCAAATCAATTCTCAATCTATCAAATAGCTCTAGATGCAGTTTCTAACTCAATTTCTTTTTTAATTGGATTCTTGAATTACATGATATTGCTAAATTGAATCCTTCGAGGCATGTTCCTCTTGAATAGAATTTGAAATTTTCAGTTTTTACAAATTGGGATGATGTTGGATAGAAGGAGATTTTTTGAGAAATGTGTGCATTAAATAGGAGTTGATAAAATTAATTGTTAGATAATGAAATTGAGCATCAAATAGCATACTAAGGATGAAAATAAGGTTTCCCAAAACAAAAAAAATCCTTTTTTATTTTATCATCAATTGTATGAGATCATAACAAAACAATTAAAACAAAAGCTAAAAACGCTACAACCCCCTTCATATTTTCCTATTCATTATTGTAGTATAATGACTTTGTTGTTCTTCATAATAAAAATTACTTACTTTTGAATTAGAAATATTTTTGATTTTTTAGATAATGTATTAGTCATTATAGATTTATTTGGGGTATTTTAATTTATTCAATATATTTATGAATAAAAAAAACCAAACTACCACTTGAATAAAAAAAAAAAACTAACATTGAAGGGAAGAATCCTAATAGCATGAGTCAATATCTAATCAAGAAAATACATATATAGTTGAATGATAAAATTTCTCTATAATAAAAAGAAGATGAAATAATAATGGTGATAATAATAATAATTTTTAAATCAAGTTTATATTTTTTATTTTAATAATAATAATAATAATAGTCATAATAATAAGAGTAATTACCGTGATAGTTATGATTGTTATAATAATAATGATAATATAATAATAATAGTAATAGTAAAAGTGGTGGTAGTGATAATAATAATAATAATAAAATATTAAAAATAATAATAACAATTATTTCAACCCAATATTTTATCGTTATTTTTGTACATGTTTTAAAAAATTAAAAATTACTTCTTAGTAATTTAAATTAATTTCAATTATTTCATTAGTTTTCTCATCTTTATTTAATTTTTGTGTATTTATATATATATATATATATATATCCCAAGATAAAAAAAAAAAAAAAAAGAAAGAGAGAAAGAAGCTAGACTAATAACTAAGCATCATGGCCAAGGAAAGGTTTGAAAATTTTTAGGTTGTAATTGACAATTATCAATTGAAGAAAAAACTTAAAATAATTTAATTTGATTAAAATAAAAAGAAATTAAAGTTTAATGATGAGTTTGAAATAAATAATCAAGTCAGGAAATCAATTATCAGCTTAATTAAAAAATAAAATAAAACTAGAAGTCAATTTAACTTAAAAATATTGGTGGCCAGCATTTAATTTCTAAGAATCAATCAGGATGACGATTTATTCCCTTTTTAAAAAGGATTGTTAGTCACCTACAAAAAGGCAACAAGAAGTCCAAGCAAGTGGGGGAGACAAGATAAGAGGGAAGATAGATCCAAGCAAGGGAGACTGGCAGAGAGTGTAAGAAACAAAAGCATATATGAGCATGCGGTGTAACAGGATGTCGGTATTGAAGAGTTGTTATTTAATTATTTGATTTAGAGTCGTTAAAAAACTTAGATATATTGATTTTATTAGAAATTCTAAGCGTAATTGTTTGATGTAAATATATAGTAAATTTTAAAATAAATTATAACATGGTCTCTTTAATTTTCCAAAAGGAATTAAATAATTTTTCTAATTTAAAAAACAACTAACTAGTACTCTCACGAACATTTTTTATCATATTTATTTCAATAATTATTTGTTTAAAATTAAAGAATATCTTCTTTTCTCATCACCCTTTTTATGCTATCCATTTTTTGTTTTTTTATTTCTTGAAATAAAAAATAAAATTAAATTAAAAAATCATGAAATGAGTGAAAATGGATCAAATTACAAATAGATTTGAAAATAAGAAGAATAATTAATTGTTTTTAAAGCTAGAGATTCTTTTATAATGGAAATATCCTACAGTGTGGATCGAAACTCCCAGAATCATCTGGGTCAAATTTACTTTCGTGAGCAGTTAATATATAATGTTATTTTATATACAGCAAACTCTATGTTGCGAAGATTTGACTTCATAAGTGCTTTGCAAAATTATATATTTCTATTTTTTATTATATTTTAATATATACTTTGCAAAATTATATGGAATTCTTAGGCCTTTTAATATGTTCCCATCTCAAAATTATTTATTTATCTTTCTATATGTTGGCGTCTATGTTCCTCACCGTGGCTACCGTGTTTTCGGAAACAGTTTCTCGGTCACATCCATAAATTCTGAAGTGAACTACCCATCATCCTCCAAGGTCCACCAATTATGGCCTATCATGGCTGCCTTTTTATTTTTATTTTTTTTAACAGTACTATATATAAAGTTGAAGCCTGTTTTCTTTGTCAAAAAAAAAAAAAGAAACACCTAAACTTATATATATATATATATAGACACACACGCACACAAAACTCTAAAATTGTATAAAGAAATCACTAATACATTTATAAAACATTGTGAATTTACTGTTTATAAATTTTTTTATTGTCCCTTTTTTTTTTATTTCTCTCTTCCATAACCAAATCTAAAACCAATTTTAAGTTAAATTATAAAGGAATAAAAAAATTGAAATAAAGATGACTGAAATAAAATTGAAATATATAATGAGAAATTCAGTCTTGCTCTGTTAAAAATATCCTTACAATATATATATATATATATATATATATATATATATATAGAGAATTAGTCATAGGGCAGCTAAGCTAAGCTTTCAGGCAAGGGAGGTATAGGATGAGATAGAGAAAGTCTTTCCAGTCCTACAGCTTGAGCAGTAAGTAGTCTTTACTAATTTATACGCGTCAGCGATCAAAGGTCAGCATAGTTGGGCAAGCATGAGGAGATCCAGTTTAGTCCGAACAGTACTATTATCCCGAGTCAAGTAGTAGCCTCATGGAGGAAATGAATATTGAGTGGATGAGATAAGATGTTTATTGAGGAGTAGGCTTAACCCTGCGGAGGAGAAAGACCAGTGAGGAGCACCTTTAGAACCGTTAGATGCCCGGCAAGTCCCAGGAAAGCCTAAGTTGGGAAGGTCATTCCGGTATGGGACAAGCGAAGCGATCGGCCGGTCGGTGAGTGTGTGCGTGTGTGTGTAACTACAATGATTAGGGGAATGTGCGATGTTATAAGTAGATTCATTTGATTCAAATATCCTAAATTAATTAATTAATTAAATAAAGTTCCATAAATATGGTGGATTATAAAAATATAGCTGAATGTTATTTTCTTGAAAGAAAAAAAATAATTTGCTTGCCTTCTTAGACGTGTTTGAAATTATAATAATCTACCTATTCAAAATATTTTTTATTTAAAAATAAATTATTTTTTATATTAACATATTAAAAAATTATTTTAAATAAAAAAATTAAAGTTTAAGAGACGTGATTTGCCTGCATTCTTAAACACATATCTAGAATGGTAACCAGCAAATTGTTAAGCATACATACCCTTGCTGAAAAAAGATGGTTTCCATGTTTGACAGATTGAAAGCCAAGTCATTGTTCTTTTTTGAAAATCTGCTTGCCTTCTACACAAACTCTTCACAATTTATCTTTCAAATTAAGGAAAAAAAAACTATTTACTGGTCATGATTCTATATAATTAAACGCTAAGTGCCTGTAAACCTTAATAAGTTTTTATATATACAAATTTAGATATTAATTTGAATAACTTGATATATCAGTTCAATATAATTGGGTTAATTTTTTAAAAAACATTTATCCAGAATAAATTTATTTTATTTACTAAAAAATATTAAAACGACATTATTTTAAAATCAATTTGATAATTCAATAACTTTTATTTTATTTACTAAAAAATATTAAAATGGCATTATTTTAAAATCAATTTGATAATTCGGGTTTGACAGCTATGTCTACAAGGAAATACAAGAAAAATACTAATACCCAAAGAAGATTCTGGGTGTGCCACCAACGTGTTACTTTCCTACAAGTCTCCCCACTTTCCACCCAATAGAATCCCACCAGGTGTATGGCAACAAAATTTTCCACTCCTTTTTTTTCAAAACACGGTTTATAAAAGCCAGTTGCTTTACCACCACAACGCGTCGTCAATAGACACTGTAACCACCTCCAAATACACCCCCGTCACATAAAAAAAATTCCATCATCAAATCTCCTTCACTCAAACTTTCTCCTCTAAGTTTATCCACCATCCCTAAATTTGCCTCTCTTCCTCGCCTTCTTTCGGCCATTATCTAGTTATTGTTATCGTTGTTGCCGTTCTTTCATTGGGTCGAGCAGGTACCAGACGGGCTCGATCTCTAGGTGAGAACGGTATGCCAGAGATCGAACAAGTTTCCGAAAATGCCTTGTTTGGTAAGTATGAGGTTGGAAAGCTTCTTGGATGTGGAGCCTTTGCGAAGGTCTACCATGCACGAGATGTTCAAACAGGAAAAAGTGTTGCTATTAAGATTATCAACAAGAAGAAGATCTCTAGCCCTAGCTTGATTGCTAACATAAAGCGGGAGATCTCCATCATGCGAAAGCTAAACCATCCATATATTGTGAAACTCATCGAAGTCTTGGCTTCGAAGACGAAGATTTATTGCGTCATGGAGTATGTTAAAGGTGGAGAATTGTTCACTAAAATTGCTAAAGGAAGATTTAGCGAGGATCTTAGCAGGAAATACTTTCGACAGTTGATATCAGCGGTAGGTTATTGTCATCTTCGGGGGGTTTTTCACCGGGATTTGAAACCTGAAAACTTGCTTCTTGATGAAAATGGGAACCTGAAGGTTTCAGATTTTGGTCTGAGTGCTGTCAGAGATCAGATCCAACTTGACGGGCTTTTGCACACACTTTGTGGAACTCCAGCTTATGTTGCCCCGGAGATTCTTGTAAAGAAAGGTTATGATGGTGCTAAGATTGATGTCTGGTCTTGTGGTATTATTCTATTTGTCTTAGCAGCTGGTTATTTGCCCTTCAATGATCCAAACCTGATGGCCATGTATAAAAAGATTTACAAAGGTGAATTCCGATGCCCTAAATGGATGTCAACCGATTTGAAACGATTCTTGTCTCGGCTTCTTGATACGAATCCGGAGACAAGAATCACCATTGATGAGATCTTGAAGGATCCTTGGTTCAAGCAAGGGAAGCATAAGGAAATTAATTTCTACGACGAGGAGTTCAACAAGGATGATGAGAGAAAAGACGAGGAATTAGCTTCTACAAGCTTGAATGCCTTCGATATCATATCTTTCTCCTCCGGTTTGAACTTATCAGGGCTGTTTGATGATTCATATAACGTGGTTGAAGACGGAGAGAGATTTGTCTCGACCGAATCACCGGAGGATTTGGTGAAGAGAGCTGAGGAGTTTGCCAAGGAGGAAAGGTTGAGGGTGAGGAGAAGGAAAGAATGGGGGCTGGAGATGGAAGGGCAAGATGGTAATTTGATGCTGTTGGTCGAGATTCGCAGGTTGACTGATACTTTGTTTGTTGTGGAGGCTACGAGGAATGGTGGCGATGCTGGATGTTACAAGGAGATTTGGAAGAATAAGCTTAAGCCTGTGATATTTAATGGCTTAATTAGTACTAATAGTGCTGTTAATGATGATTAATCAACAAGAAAGCGAGGCTTCTGCTAATTGGAATTTGGTGATCTTTTGTTTGCCAGAAAAATGAATTCTTGCCATGTATGTTGTAATCTATTATTTTTCCTATAAAAAAAGAAGGAAAAAAAACTACGAAAGCTATCTATTAAATAATCTATTATTTTTCCTATAAAAAAAGAGGAAAAAAAACTACGAAAGCTATCTATTTACTTGTACTTGTAATCTCTGTTCATAATAGTTCCGAGGTACTTAAGTTTGGATTCGGGTATGGATAATACCCGAAACTGAATTCATGGATATTTATTTTCATCCCAGTACAGAATATAACTTTACTTTCCTTGTTTAAATTGAGAATGAACTACTGAAATTAGCTGGTTTTGTTACCTTCCTATATATAAATTTGGCATAAAGAGCTTTAGCTAACGAGTTTAATTGGTTTGAAATTTTGAATGGCACTGTTCTACTTTCCTCCTTACATTATCTGCTAAAAGAAAGCAATTCAATCAAGTTTTTGAATTTGGCATAAAGAACTTTAGCTAACGAGATTTGGGTTTGAAATTTGGAATGGTGTTTTACTTTCCTTCTTACTTTATGTGCTAAAAGAGAGCAATTCAACCAAGTTATAGAAACCAAGTTGTAGAGAGATTCTTGTTGCTGGAGAGGGATTTGATTTTATTATGGTGGTCCCGAAGAAGACACAGAGCCCCATTTCTTAAAGCAGATGGATGATCTGGATCATATGATTGGTTTTAGGTGAACATGACATTAATTGCTAGAGATCCCATTCAATGAACATGGTTGCAGGTAAACTGGGAACACTTTAAGCTTCAATTCAAGTGGACCTACCATTTTTGCTTCTTTTTTGTTGTCATTTGCAGGGTGTTCATTGTGCTCTAGGTCAAAGGAGTTTGATACCTAATTTAGCTGTAATGAACTAAGAATAATTGCCACTAATTAAGTACTGATTTTGTTCATTTAGCATGAATAATGCAGCCACACTACCTCATCGGTTAGTTCATCGGTGGCCACTAATTAAGTACTGATTTTGTTCATTTAGCATGAATAATGCAGCCACACTACCTCATGGGTTAGTTCATCGGTGGATTCAATCATTGTACCTGCGATATTAGGGTCCATTTTTTATGCCATTTTCACTCGAGATCGGCATATGCCATGTGCTCAAGTTTGTGGTCATGTACGTCGCCTCAAATTTTAGTATTTTTTTTTCTTGTTCATGGTACCTGGAGATCAGCCTAAAATCCTTACATTAAAAATTTCAATCATCCATAATCAGATTTTTGGATAAATTTGGATACTAAGGTTGTGTTTAGTTGATATTTGAAGATGAAAACAAGAGATATAAAAGTGATGGGAAGAGGGAAAATTTTTATTTAAAATATATTTTAATTGGATTTCAATCATTTCTAATTAAAGAGAAAATATAAAAGTTATATCATCAGTGTCTTTACCTTATTCGTTTCTTTTATTTAAAAATAATGAACAAACACTATCTTATATGTTTAATTGCCATGTAATCAAGTGCATGAAGAATGCTTCCATGATTCCATTTATGATTTGTTTACTTATAGTATTATTTAGCAACTTGCAGAGCTATACAAAAAGAGGGCACCCTTTTGAAGATAAAGATGGCAATGGCTCTTAATGATTTAGGATTAGGCTGGTTAATTAGTAATCACTGATCATTAATTGGACTGCTAATTAAGCAGATGTGTGAAGGGAACCAGGGTGTTTCCGGCCCCCAACAAGGCGGCGAATCAAATGGATGGTGATTTATTTAAAAAAATAAAAGGCGGCGAATCAAATGGATGGTGATTTTTTAAATAAAAAAAATAAAAAAAAATAGATGGTGATTTGTGACAACTAAAAGAAGCATGGATCGAAATATCGATGTATAATAATGATTTTTTAAAAAAGAAGAGTGAATCATAAGGAAATAACCCAATTGGTGTAAATTTCTTTATCAATTGGCAAGAACATATGAAGGAAGCTCAAGATTTTGACACTTTCAATTGTAATTTTTTCCATTTAATTATCACAGATAGACAAGGGAAGTTCAAATCTTGACCAGTCAAATATCTCTCTTTCACCAAAAATAAACACAAAATGCTTCTAATTTTTAAGTGGCTTGAGATTATTCATACACTTATGCATTCATCTTTAGCCCATGCGTTGGAGTTTGAGATGTTTTCTTTGTCCATTCAAATGGGCGATGAGCATGGCAATTTGCGTACTACTTTCTTGTATATCATCCTAATAAAGTTATCATTTTCAAAGGAAGAAAAGATTTGAAATTTGAAATTTTGAAACTTTACAAGAGGATAAAAATTGATGCACCCAAATTTTGACGGGGTAAAAAAATTGAACAGCAAAAAAACAAATGGGTTCATGCAATGCTTGAATCCAACAACTATAGACCTCTATAATTGTGTCTAAATTTATTTTTTGTTTTTAATAGATTCGAGCAACTTACATTTACATGTATCTAATACTTTTTAGATAGTTTTTAAAAATCTTGATGATGATTTATTAGTATTTTATATTAATTTGTATAATTTTAAGTAGAATATAATTTAAAATATTATATGGATAAAATAATTATTCAGCCCTTCCTCTTCATAAAATATAAAATTAATAAACTATAAATATTCTATAAATCTTTCACATTCTAGATTTATAATCTTTTTATTCCTTATATTTTTAGCACACATATATTTAGAGTCTAACTCTTTAAAATATTATTATATTTTTTCTTTCTAAAAAAATATTTATTTAAGTATATGAAAATTTTTAAATCTATAAAAAAAATCTTTTATAAATACTAGCCATGTTAACCTATTAGACACTAGATATAAGCTACTAATCACTTTGATTAGAAAGAATATATCAAATTATTAATCTTAAGAAATTGATTGATTATCTAACACAGACCTTATTTCTAATATATTTAGAATTTTTAAGATCCTAATATATAAGCTTTACTTTTAAACGACTTAAATTTTTTAAAAATTCATAAAAAAATATTATAATATGTGAAATAGCTTTACATTTGTGTGATTCAATCACTCAACCTTTTATTATATACTTTTTGTGGAGAATTTCTAATTTCCTCTATAAGAATTGAATTAATTTTCTATTTGTTAGCTACTTGATTTTCATATTTAATTAATGTTCTAAGTTAACTATATATACATGATTTTCTATTTTTTGTACACCTGTTATTTTTATATCTTTTATCTCAAAACAATATTGCATAAAAACTAGCGAGTATATATTATACATGATTTTCTATTTTTTGTACACCTATTGCATAAAAACTAGCGAATATATATTATCTCTTATATCTCAAAAAAGTAATTAATCATTGTATAAAAACTAATCTTTTATATCTTAAAATAGTAATTAATCACTTTGAGATATAAGAGATAAAAATAGTAGCATACAAAAAACATGTTTGTTTGTCATTTATGCTTTAAAAGGATAAGAATTCAATTTAAAATTATTTTAAAGATAGACCTTTTTTATCTATGTCTCGTTTTTTTAACTAAATATGTTTTATTATTTCTATTTTTACCTCTTTTATCATAAACACTAACTTTTTAGAGATTTTAATTTACTTTTTTAAAATGCAGATGACAATTTGAACAATACAATCACTATACTAAGATTAGGTGTGTGTTTTGTAGTTGAAAAAAACATGGTTAAGAAAAACTATAAACTATAACTTTTTTCTTAATCAAAAAATTTTCAATAAAATCCATATAAAACTATATTATTTATCTATATATATATTTAAAATTATAATTAAAACAAAATACAGTTTTAATCACAACACACACGTCACTTCCAAGTACCAAGGGGACCCAATTGTGTTCCCGGTTATCATAAAACAAGGGTTTTCTTGGAAAGAACTTTTTTTTTGCCATGATTCCTGAATTAAATTTGCAATCGTGGGCTTAGCAGCATAAAAGCTCAACATAGGAGAATATGGCATGGAACCTTAGCTAGGTCTCTTACAATCTCGGCCCATGAAGTCCACAATCACCGTTGTTACTTTTCCGGAGGGAGAGAATGGCGGTAGGGTAGAAACATAGTCTAGACAGAGCGCCAGCATAAGCGAGAACAGCAAATGAAAGACACAACTCATAAAGTTCGAAACTTGAAGAGAATCCACAAAAGAATTTGTCAAGAAAAGGTATTTTAACTCATTTCCACTTCTTAGTGTAGTGCTTTGATAACTTGCCTATGATTTTTAGTTGGAAGAGTTCTTGCTGTTGTATGCTTAAGGTTCTTGTCTATTTTTGTTGTGTTAAGATAATAACAATGATAGTTGTTGTTAGCTCACTGTTTGGTTTCTCAGAACTTGGAGAAATGCTAAACAATGGAGCTTTTGACAGTGTTTTTGTTATTTAATGTTAAGTTATTTGCATTAGGCATAGTTGGATTGGGGTTGTTTCTTTTGTAATGGTGCAAGTGTTACTGAATATTTGGTTCCTTCTGATGTTTTTGTGATTGGTTTTTCACTCTAATGATGTGGAAATTTATGTTTTCCAGGTGGGTTTTACCTTGTTTAGTCGGATTGTTGAATAATTATTGGAGAATGTCTGCAGAAGCAAGTTTAAGGTATAAGATTAATAAAAAACTAAAACTTGATGTTGGAAAACTGAAGAATTCTAAGGAAAGAAATAAGTCTTATAAGGGAGAGAATGCTGCACGGAGGAATTTAAAATCGAGAGAAAAAGGTACAAAAGATCGCTTGGGTGGTGGAGAAGAGGGTGATCATGAGATTTATGGGAAGGGGAGGTTTGAACTTGTTAATTCTGATAGGAAAAGGAAGCGAATTTATGCAGACCAATATGGGGATCAGGGGACAACGAATAACAGAAAGGTGAAAAATAGCAAAGCTTTATCTAAGAGAAGGCAAAGTCAAGTGACAGATGATTCTGTTAAAAGGAAAAGTAGAACTGTTGGTCCTCTTCGCTCAATTTGGGTTTCTAATAAATTGAAGGCTGCTACATCTGAAAGAAAACATTCTTCTCGTAAAGTTGAGGATACTGGCGTACAAGCATCTAGTGTTAAACGGAATACCAAGGTAAATGAGGTGGATGCATTTGATGATGACAGAAATTGTTTGTTGAAAAAACGAACTAAAAGCAAATTTGAGTCTGGTAAGCAGAGTGCCAAAATGAAAGAGGAAGATAAATTGGAGTGTGGGAGGAATGCATTGTTGAAGAAACAAAAAAAAAGTAGTTATGACTCAAGTAAGCGCTTGGATCACAGTCAAAGCAAATCTGCTAAAGTATCTCCTTCAGTTTCTATCAAGAAAAGTGTTCAAAACAAAAAAAGCCCTGCTGATTCAGAGATTGCGGACGAGCAGCCACATAAGAGAAAGCGGATTAGATTAGATCCATATGATACCTCGAATAAGCGACTTGATGATGGAATAATTTCTGATGGTATGAGTTTTATTGAGTTATTCTTGCCTGTGATATGTGGTCTTTTACCTCCCTACATATTACCCATTTCTAATATTTCATCTTTGGTTTGAGAATATGCAACATGGAGTAAGAAACTCTGGTGCTTTTTAAAAGAAGCCAATAACTAATGTTAACTTTTAATTTGTGGATTCAGCTTTTCTAAAGAGGCTTCTTTCATCATTTTAATTGAATCTTTTCTCGAGTCAGTAGGGATTAGTGAGATTACCATGTTCGCTATTTACATGTGTTAGTCCATCCTTACTATCTATTAGTCTGTCTTTTTGTTGGACAGTAGGTCAGAGAGAAGTGTAAATCATAAGGCCAGGGCAACACAGGACTGCTCTTGCTGTCAAAAAATTTAAACAATGTGAGCTTCTTTCATCTTGCTTAAGCAGGACATGACCTTGCTTCCCGAGGCTCTTACACTATTTAAGATACTTGAGATTTATGTCCATGGTACTAGTTGTTCAGTTTCTTTGGCATAGATAAAGATTCATTGTTTTCTTGCATGGTGGATATATTTGATAATAGCTTTCTTCTTTTCCTCTTTGTGTGGAAAAAAGGGTATGTGGAGGAGTTTGTCTTGCGTGAACATCAGAACATCACCCCCTAAGCCATCCTCATTTCTGTCTTGTGTTCTTCATTTCCTAAGCTGAAATTATTTAGGGATGCCCTTTACTTAGTAACTGAACTGCTGCCCATTAAATGTTTTGAGATCATATCTTACATGCCACAATATTGTTTTTTAATCTTACTTGTTTGAGTTTTGGAAGTCTTCTTTCTAGGGCAGTTTTCATTTTTCAATCACTTTATTTTCTTCCATTGTTTTTTACAGTGAATTTTTCCTCCTGTTTTTTATGAGCAGTGATTCATTCTTACATGCTTTTCAGAAAGTGCCAAAGAGAGGAAAAAAGAATTGGAGAAAGATGCTGGAATGTCAATGAATGCACAATTCCGTGCAATTCAACCTAGTCCTTCCATTCTTTCCTTTGTAGAAGATAATGTATTTGCTTGAAAAATAGCTTCAGATGTTTGGAAAATTGATTTATTTATATTATTTCCTTTGTTGTAATTCAAGATAATTATGTTGGCAGTTTCTAGGTCGTAGACGCTTGATTGAGCTGAAAAGAGCAGGCTACAACACTGATCTATCTGCACCATTAGATAACATCCCCTTCTCTACAAGTTCTGAGAGAGAACGAATAGAAGAAAATGTGTGTATAAACTATCCACTTTAAGATATGTTTTGTTATCTATTGCTTAACCATTCCATTCATTTCAATCTAGTCATAGAAAATGGCTGGGACATTTACTTGAACCTTTGACTTCTCTTTCTTCTATTGTTGTAATTATAATCAGAGCAGGTACTAACTACTTGTAACAGATTTTTAGGAATAAATTGACATTTTTTGCTGCTGCAAAGGTCTCATCTTCATTCCCTCCTCCTGGTCTTCCAGAGATTGCATTTGCAGGTAGAGTGTAATTTATCACTATTTTGAATGCTTATTACCTCCATTTTCTTTTCCTTATTTTTCTCAATGTGCATTTTAAGTATTGAGTTATGTTTTCATTGTCACAAGTGTGCAGTTGTTAGTATTGCATGGAAAATGCACATATCCCATCAATTGCGAATATTTACTGGTTTCATAAATGCCTATAATATGGCTACTTGCATTGTTTAAACCTTAACTCATGGTGTTCAGTATTCAGTCTTTTAATCCTTTGGTTTTCTATAATTGTGTTATCTCTGACCTTTTGGAGTATAAATAATGACCTTTCTTAGAAAAAAGGTTTAAATTGTGATGAATTACAACCTCTGCAGTTTTTGACACATTTAGTATTATTGTTACCATTGCTAGGAAGGTCAAATGTCGGGAAGTCATCTCTACTCAATTCACTTACTAGACAATGGGGTGTTGCGCGGACTTCGGACAAACCTGGCCTCACTCAGGTGCTATAATTTCCATGGGAATTTTTTAATTATTATCTGTTTTTTTGTATTTCTTTTTTAAAACATGAATGGTTCTTGTGCAGACAATTAATTTCTTTGAGCTGGGAAATGTTTGCTTGGTTGATTTGCCTGGATATGGCTTTGCTTATGCAAAAGAAGAAGTCAAGGATTCTTGGGAGGAATTGGTAAGTTCACACAGAAATTGACTTTTGTTCTTTTGGGTGCCTCTTGCTGAATGTTTTGGAGTTTAAGTTCTGTGAAATTATTGTACCTTGGAAACTGTTACATGAGACTATGTTGATAACCACTGTTGTCTGGCCCTCTCTTTTACCATTACTAGGCATGCTTTTTTATGCCACAAAAACACGAGGTTGTTGCTCAACTTCTGAAATGTTTGGTAATCCTAATGGTTAAATTGTTTTCTTCGTAAAAAAAACTGGTTCTTCTGGCTCAGAAGGTGAGAATCACTACTTGAAGAATCTGCTGTCTGTCTGTCTTCATAGAGTCAGTTAACCAACTGGTTGGCATCAGAACATGTCTACTTCTGTGCACTCCCACTTTTTCACATTTTCATATGTTGGAGAGTGGGGTAAAGGTCTTGTCTTCCTTCAGAGTTGTTGTTCATCATTGATGCAATTCATTATGCAGGATCAATTACAAGTTGTTGTTCATCATTGATGCAATTCATCTAATAATGCAGGATCAATTATGTTATCTCCATATCTTGACTTTCATGTGCCATACAATACAAATGCTCAAGGCTAGAGACTTAAAAGCAAAGTGCAAGATCATTTGGCTCTAAATTTGATGTTGTAGTTGCAGTCAATGTGGGAATTGGTGACATGGTTATTCGAAGATGAAACATTTCTAATTTTTCACTTGTTTATGAGCTGTTGGGAGAGGGAATTATATTGGCACATATATGCCATTTACCTTGTTGTTTAAGAACTGTTAAACTTTGCAGGTAAAGGAGTATGTTTCGATGAGAGTTAATCTAAAAAGAGTGTGCCTTCTTATTGACACGAAATGGGGTATGAAGCCAAGAGATCATGAACTCATTGATTTGATGGAAAGGTATGTAAATCACGATCCGTTGCTTGTTTTTTTTTTTTTTACCATTCTTGAGTATTTGATTGCATGTTACCTTGCATGCTCCAATTTGTAATATCCACATGGGTAGACACTGAACGATGTTGTTGTATCATGTACAGATACCAGACTAAATACCAGGTTGTAATGACCAAGACAGATCTTGTGTTTCCAATTGATGTGGCACGTCGTGCCATGCAAATTGAAGAGGTGAATTCTGCACTCAAACACAGGTGACAATTTTGCTTAAAGTTTAGAACACTCTTAAGACTAACAAGTGTCTACCTATTTAATTGTGCAGAGCCTCAAGGCAAACAAGTCTCTTGTTCAGCCTGTGGTATGACCAATTTTTTTTTTAATTGAACGGATTAAAATTGTTTTACTTGCCTTCAAATGTGTGATAATGTAAGTAACTTTAATTTGGTTTTACTTAAGATGATGGTGAGCTCAAAATCTGGAGCTGGTATTCGAAGCTTAAGGACAGTGCTTTCTAAGATTGCTCGTTTTGCGAAACTATAATTCATAGTAAGGTATGCACTGCTTTTGTTGGTCAAACATATTTTTATATTTTAGAATCTTGAGTTTTGGCATGGTCTGGCCAATCAATAATTCCACATATTTGGAAATGTAAACTAAATCGGCAGACTTTTCTCAGTCATTCTTGTGTGATCGAGCAGATAGTTTGGTTGGTTATATGGTAGCCCTACTTTCTGCCTTTTCCTTCACTAGTCCATGGTTGTGTAGTTGAACAAATTATTTTATCCTTGCAGGGCATGGTTTACAGCTGACATAGAAGTTCTTGAGCTGGCGTTGCTAAGCTGAAAGCTTAAAGCTCATTGACAGTTTCGAAGCTGCAGTTTTCATTGTCTGCGTGCTGAGTGTGAATAACATGTCCATTTCAGCGAGAAAGACGATGCCTTTAGAGTTGAAAGTTGTCAACATCAATTGCTTCTTTAGATTCCAGCTCTTACAGAATTTTTTCATCGCTCCCAAATCTTTATTTTGCTACCCCATGAGAAGGAGAAAATGTTAAGTAGATAAAAAAGAATCTTCGAAGCTCATTGGCATGTTGTGAGGAAGAAGTCTCATAGAATCAAGATATATGACAAAAAACTGAACTGAGGGCATTTGTGATTTTGTTGTTGAGGGACCTAATGGTGTTGCAAAAGTAGTGCCTGGGTTCATGTTGAACTCACGCCATTTGGCCTCCAATTAAGCTAGCTCTTGTTAGTTTATTTTGTTTGCTGTGGCTTCTGCCAAATTTCTTGAAAAATTCTAACTCATTTTTCGCTGAGGTTGATTTTTAAATTAAATTGTGTGAGTTATCTCATCTTGTTGTCTACATGGATCTAAAGAAAAAAAAAAAACTTAAATGGCAAGTAAAAAAAGACATCGGTTTGACACAATAAAATCTAGGCTTCCGGGTCTTATTGTTTATTATTTATATTTTATTAAATTTTAAAGTAAATTCTAGGATAAAGAAAAAAAATCCATATGAACATCTGCCCGTACATGGTTAATACTAATGACAGGAATTGAACTTGTGCATGGTTAATTCACAATCCGCTGCATTGACACACTTGGTTATATCCGCCTCTAATATTCTATTTACAAGTAACTTTTCTCTTAATCCACTGAGTTGATTTAAACACCTTTTGAGTTGATTGATTTATTAATTTAATGTTTTTCAATGAAAATAAATTCAAGAGAAAAATAATTTTTTTGCTTGATTATTTAATTATAAATGATGATAGAATGAAATAAATTATCATCTATTAATAAAAAAAATATTAAAAAAAAAAAAACTCAAGCTACCGTGCACTTTTTAATTCAGGCTAGTGCATGCCATGGCCTAGCATATTTGTTTGTTAGTTTTCAGGTTTATTTTTTTAAAAAAAATTATCTTTTAAAATAATATAAATAAATAAATAGATTTATTGAATTTCTAAATTAATTAAGAACATATTTGAGTTATTATTTAAAATTGAATTTAGAAATTAAATTTAAAATATCTTCATTTCTAAATTATGTTAAATTCGAGTGGAGTAAGTTATTCTACTAAGAGTGTTTGAGCAATATTTTTTTTATTATAATCAAATAAATATTATAATAATTTTTGTGTTTTTATTTCTATTCAATTCAATTAATAAATTTGATTAGATAATTTGGGTTAATCTAAGTTAACAAAAAATATCATTATCATGATATTTAAGAAATTATTTTTTTCTTTGGATACATTAAATTTTTAATGAATTCATAATCAATATTTTACTTAAAAATAGAAAATACACTAGCAAAGCTAGCATTTTTCTTTGTTTTTTTTTTTAAAAAAAAACAATAAACTAGTGGTAGACTAAATGAGTGAGTGAAATATCACAAGGGGAGCAAGTTCTGGTTGTAACATAAGCTAGATTATCTTGATGGGCTTGACAAAAGGCCCAAAAGATGACATCTTCCTCCATCAATTTGATAGACTAATCCAATTCAGAGCTCGCTTCATTTCGTGGCTGAGACAGCTTTCATACATGAGATATATTCCCTTTGGTTTTTTATACTTTAATATGTTTAGCATTATGACATTTCAATCGAGGCTTTTTTTAAAAATGGATTAGAAAAATTATAAATTATACTTTTTTTTTTAAACTAAAGTTTTAAGAGAAAAGTTTTAGTAGAATATATTCAAAATTATAATATATGTTAATTAACTAAATAATTTTAAATTATGATAAAAGAGTATATTTAGTATTGTGGTAGTGGTTGCAATTTAAAGTATTTTTTATTTAAAAATATATTAAAATAAAATTTTTTATTTTTTAAATTAATTTTTAACATTAACGCAACGCATTAGATCGATATGAAAATATAAAAAAAATTTTATTTTAAATAAAAAAATTATTGTTTGAAAATATAATCACCGTTATTTTTTGAAATGTTTTCACTTAAAAATACATCAAAATAATATATTTTTTTAATTTAAAAATTTATTTTTAATATTAATATATTAAAATAATTTTTTTAAAAAAGCAAAAAAAAATTTGAATTTTTTTCAAAAACATTAAAACACAAAAACAAAATGGAGCTGAGCTGGACAATGTCACAATCTCTAGCATTAACAAAGAGGGCAGGAGAAGTACCTAGGGCATTAGCCTAGCGGTGGCAAGGAGTATTTGCTCCTTTTACTGTCACAGGTTCGATCCTTGGCATTGCATGCCTGTCAGCCCCGCGCTGCCTTACCTGCTTGCTGGGTTTGCAGGGTATTCAGTGGGCCGTGAGGATTAGTCGTGGTGCGCGCAAGCTGGTCCGGACATCCCACGTAAATC
>NW_011499947.1:462933-511670 GCF_000495115.2 Populus euphratica
AAAAAAAAAAAGAGGGCAGGAGAAAAAAAAGGGATCCAACCCTCCAAGCACCATTGCACCATGCTCGAATAATTGACACCATTAAAACTTGTTTGAAGAATTCTCTTTGTTGAATACTAAAACAACGAGCCTCAGCCACTCAAGGAATTATTGCCTCATCTCATCTTTCAACCCGTCAGCTTGAATTAAACAACATTCCTTCCCTCATCTTAATTTCACTAGTACTATTTCATTCAAGATAATTTTTAATAGATACCCATTTATTATATTTCACTTATTGTTTCAAAGAATTTACACCTTTTTTTATTTTTTATTTTTAGGTCTGGACTTTATCAAATTTAGTTTGTAATTAAGTTTGGTATATTTTGTTTATTCAGATTTTGTAACTCGTTGATCATTTTTAATATATAACACCATCTACAATTATATTTTCAATATTGAAATTGAATTACTTTCTTTCTAGATTCAAAATAATGCTATCTATCACAACCTCTTATATTGCTATAAATAAAATAAGTAATACAATAGCAATTATATTTATTAATTACAGTTTGGTCCGACTTTGACCCGAAACCCAATTTATTTGTCTTTTAATCTAGATTGAGTATATAAAAAAACTATTTAGAATTCATTCAGTTTTACTTAATCGATTTGATAGGTCAATATATAATCTTATTAAAACTTGATTTAATTTATTTTTATTAGTTTAATTTAAAAAATTAAAACATAATTATTTTAATTGATTGGAGTTCACCTAGGTAACTTGTCATCTCCATCCTAGTCCGGAATGGGTTTAAATACTAAATTTACAATGTAACCCCATAAGCTAATCCTATACAAAATTGATTACAAATTCATCAATATATCACCATTGATTATTCTATCTAATCCAATTATTTATTAGAAGAAAATCACGAGCAGCAGCCCCCCGTATTAGAGCCCACCATGCCCATTGATTCTTCCAAGGACACCAAGTTTCTTATTCCTTTTCCTTTCTCTAAACCATTTTCTGTTTTTGACAAAACTTAAACCGAACAACCTTCTTCTTCTTCTTCTTCTTAATAATAATACAAACAACAAAAGATTATTTGTCTCTTAGATTTCTCAGATTTGACGCGTAATACTAACAATGTGCCCATTGAGGCTGATTCTGGTATTCCTCTCCGCCACTCTTGCCGGTTTTTTTGTTATAAAAAACCTCAAGTCCCGCCCTTTCTCCGCCAGCACCGACACTGGAGATGATGACAATTCCACCACCACCACCGACAGCAACAAGAATTCTCCTCATCACTCTGATTCTTCTTCTTCTTCTTCTTCTTCTCGGTTCTCAAAGGTGTGCAATAGTTACCCTTGTTCTGTCTCTATTTCTGGTTTTTTCTTATTTTGGGTAAAGTTTTGATCTTCTCGTTGAAAATTTGCAGGTAAAGTCAGGGGTGGAAATGGGGTTTTGGACATTGGTAGATATGGCAAATGGGAAATACTTGTGGAGGCAATTGGGTTTTTCCTCAAAACGTGAAAGTTGATTGCTTTTTGGAGTTTTTGTTTCTGTAGGTAATGGAATTTACAATTGTGTTCAGGTTTTCATTTTTCTACTAATGGTTGTGTGTTACTGCAATCCAATTGGAAAAAATAGACCCCATTTGGAAATCGTTGTTGTTGTATTGGTTGTGGAATTGTAACTTGTAAAGTAATATTAGCATTTAGTAAGAATGAAAGATCAGTACTTTGTACTATTAGCATTTAATAAGAATGAAAGATCAGAACTTTGTGGCTTTTAGATGTTGTGTTGATCTTTAGTGGTTTCATTTATGTTGTAGCGGTGGTGAGATTCTGTTCTTGTATTTGTAGTAATGTTGCTGTTGTTGTATTGGTGATGAAATTGTAATTACTAGGACTAGCATTTGGTAAGATTGAAAGGTCAAACTTTTTGGCTTTTAGATATCGCGTTGCTCTTTAGTATTTTGTTTTATGCTGTAATTTTGTTGAGATTCTGCCCTTCTATAAATATTTCTTTTGTTGTGATTTATAGGGGAGTATTTGGTTTAAAATGGGTTAGTGATAGTGTGAAAACTTTTTAGGAGAATGGATAGTGATGTTTGTGTTGCTATTCAATTGTGTCTGGGATCTTGATTATTCAAGAACTTAAAGTGTGTAAGCTTGTTTAAGAGTTAGAGATCATCATGTTGGTGATAATTAGGAAATGTATGCTAGGTGTTATCTGGATTGGTGAAATGGAGATGTTTTTGCTGTGGGAGGATGGTGATGATAATAATTTTGTAGAATGGATGATAATCTGCTAAGGGTGTACATTTTCAGACCTAAACAGCTAGTGTAGACTGTCAACTTCTGACTCCTTTAGACTGAATGTGATGATAATAATTTTGTAGAATGGATGTTAATCTGCTAAGGGTGTACGTTTTCAGACCTAAACAGCTAGTGTATCCTTAAACATTATTTATATTTTAGGTGTTCTAGCATGTGTGTTATATGCCATATGCCATTTTCCACGTTAATTATGTGTGTTTTATGCTAAATTTATACAATTGCTGACAACATCTGAGAAGCTACGTATTCAAATGGTAAGTTACTCTTAGTTTTCTGGAGATACGGATTGGTTTAAAGTAGCCTCTTTAATGTGGTGATAGTGATGTTTGTATGCCTTTTTGTGCATATAGAAATACTCAATTGGACTGTGTAATGTTAGGTATATTCAGGCCATTGTTGTTCCAGTTTTTCTCATTCATGAGTTGGTATTTTTCTGCTGCTAGATGTAATTTGCCGAAATGGATGTTTGGCAATTAATAAACCTGATGTTAAACTCTTGAGATTGTGATTTTTAGTAGACAAAAGGGATCCGTGTTCTCTGCTTCGGTGATTTATGGAAAGTTTAGATTAGTGCTGCACAGATCCTGGTTCCTTGGTAAATTTGGTGGCCACTCTGAGTACAAAAAGGTGGTTTCTTTGATTATTACCCTATCATGAATTGCATTCTTAGACTCTGCTTTCTCCATCGACACTGGATAACAATACATGATGGTTGAAAATTTGGCTGCACGCATCCATGTTTTGCTTTATTTGGTTTGGTAGAAATGAATGAACTAGCTATCAGTTTGAGGTATTGGGGCTTGCATGAACTTTTCATCTAGCCAGTTATATATAATCAAACTTTAACTACATCAGAGTGTTACCATAAATCTGCAGTCAGGTTGCTGTCTACAATTAGCAACTTTTCTGCCACAACACTAGCTTTCTTTGCAATCGCATTCGGTTCACAATACTGGATTTGTTATGATTTGTGTTTCTGATTTTGTTATGATGTGTGTTAGTTGTCGGCTCGAGTTTGCCAGAAAGTATTACTGTTCTTTTTTTTCCCCTTCCTGTGAATGAAATGCTCAATTATGATTTTCATTATCATCCTAACTACAAAACAGAGGATATGAGATCAGCCTGCCAAGGGTAAGCAGATTTTAGTCCCAACCTGCTGCCCTACTTCAGGAAGTGGGGAATGTGTCTTGCTGGCTCCTCACAGACTAACAGTAGGGGTGCTGTCGATCTCTCGACTCATAATATAGCTATTTTAGTATTACTATCTTGCCAATCTTTTAATAAATCACAAGTGATATTCCAAGTTGACGCAGGTATAATTTGGGATGGCAGAGAAATTTTACAGTTCTACTATCAAAATGTGATTCTTAGTTAATGATTTTTTATTTTAATATTGTGTTTGATTAATATCTCAAAATAGAAGAAATATATAAAAAAACAAATATATTTGATTAAAGAGACAAATACAATGAAATTTATATATAAAAAATTTTTAGAGTGAATTTTTGTCCCCTATAACAGGAAATATAGAAAGAACATATCATAATTATTTTTATTTTTTATATTTCAAGATAGTAATAAAAGAGATAACTATTTATATTTAAATTCAAATTGATATATCTACAGAAAAGATGTTCTTTTTATGAAAGAATTTGAATTTGGATGATACGATGTATTACATATCTTATGTAATAAGAGTTACCATTTTTTTTTTCTTTTCCAGACAAAAATCAAGAGTTGCCCTAAAACCTTTCTTTTTAAAATTAACTTGACGGAATTTTTTTTTTTAATTCCAAGCCAATTATTCTAGTATATGCAGCGAGACATAATTTTTACAATAATAATCAACAGTAAATTACTATATGAATCATATTGTATTCATTTATTAAATCAATAAATAAATTAAATAAGTATAATAATTTTAAAGTTGTGTTTAAGAGAGTATATTCTATTCCTTAATATTTTAGATCCAAACCTTAATGTAATATCTAGTAAAATTTACTAATTTTTTTCTAAATATATCAAGTCGATCTGAAAAATATAATTTTAATTTTTTTTAACAGATGAACTTAATTTTAATTAATATGCATGTAGTTTGAGAATATCCTATATCATCAAGAGAAAAAAACACGTATAATATACAAGATAATTTTCTAGGAACAATCAATAATTAATTTTTTAAAAAGAAAAAAAATTAAAAATAATAAGTAATAATCTAAACAATTCATTTAATAATAATTTTATTTTTTATTCATAAAAAGTAATTAGTAGATTTTTAATGTTATTCACGTTAGACTTCTCATTAAAAAAATACAGAAGTATTCAAAATCTGAAATATGTATAAAACCCCTACACCAACGGTCGAATTGCATCGAACTCCGCTCCTCAGAGATACTGAGAGGAGGAAGAAGCACAGATCCTTATCCTTCACACCCAAAAATGACAAGAAAGAGAAAACCCCAAAAAAATCCCCCTCAAGAAATAGTAGAAGAAGGAGAAGCAGCAGAGAAGGGGAAAAATGGGTTCTTCGCTTGCTATCTCTTGACTTCTCTTTGCCCCAGATTCAAAGGCCATACCTATATCGGGTTTGGTTCCTTCTTTCATTTTTTTATGCCTTCTGAATCTTAATATTTTGGTGTATTCTTAGGTTTTTATGTATTTTTGTTGATCAATCAATAAAGGGTTAGTCTTTGATTGATTTATAAATGTTTAGATCATCTCCTTTCTGGGTGTATTCAATCTTGATACCTCTTTTTATCTTTTGCCCCAGCACTTGAAACCCAATTTCAGTGGCAAAGTTGATTGCTTTTTAGAGTATTCAATGTAAGGAAAAAAAATTTGATAATCTATTAAGGGTTTGATTGATTGGTGATCAATTGTTTTGTGGGGCCATATGATCTTTGTTTCAGATTTTTGTATCGACCAATTACTTGAAACCAATTTTTAATGGGAAAGCTTGTTGCTTCTAGATTCCTTAATTTGTGATAATAAAAAGGATTTGATCTTTAGCCAAGCTAGGACAGGCTTTTCTCTTTTTGGTTTTTATTTTGAAGCGTGGAAGGGCTGGATTGTTGCAGATTTACAGTGAATCCGCGGCGGAGAATTAGGCAACATAATGGCGAGCTTAGAAGTGGAGCATGCAGGACTAAGAAAAGAAGGCCATGGGAAATGGTTATCTGCGTTTATGGTTTCCCAACTAATGTTGCTGCTTTGCAGGTTATTTCTTTTTGTTCTTTTTAACTGTTTACTTACTCTTGGCTTTAGATTCTTATAGCATGTTGAAGCAGTTTTATCATTTATTTATGTCGATACAAGAGTCTACAAAAGAGTAGATTACCTTCAGCCAAACTTCAAAACATGGCCTTTGACGGTTTGTTTACTAGTCTATAACTGAAATAAAGATTGGTCTTAGCTATCATGCTTTGGATTTTGGGCAATTTGCATTCGCCTGCTCTTGTTCAGAGGTTCCTTATGATTTCGGCTTCCTGTTTTTGTTTTATTCTTTTCACCTTGCAAGGGATTATAAACAATATCTAGCAGCATGTCTTATACATTTTGTGCAGTCAACTAGTTGGTTGCATTGATAATGTATGCCCAGAAGAATTAAAGATCTGGCTCATTTGTGATTGCTTTCTTCAACCAAGTTGTACTTGGCAGGCATTTGGAATCATAGCCAAGGTTTTTTGAATCTTGGAGAAATTATTTTGATTATACATTTTCAAAACTGCGCTTTTGAAATGACTCCATGAAAAATAAAAAATAAAAAAATGTCTTTGGAGCTGTTGTATAATCTTGTGCTTACGTTTTTATAGCCTGTCAAAACTAGTCTTCACTTTACCTGTAAGACCAGAGTTTTAAGATCTTTGGCAGGGTTTAGTGCTTGCCACTTTGTCATTAGTTGCAATACATATTCTAGTGTTAACATATGAAATGTGTAATTGGATGCAAACCTGCAGTTTGAATGGGCATGGCAGCACCCAACAGAGTCGGTGGCTGTCAGGCAGGCAGCTGCCGCATTTAAATCCTTCTCGGGAGTTGCCAACAAGATTAAACTTGCTTACACAATGCTTAACCTCCCATCTTGGCAGAGGTACAACTTATTCTATGTGGAAGTAAATAGACATAACTTCATCTCAAGGTTTGATATATCAAAAACTGAATGTTTCTCTTTATATGATTAGCTTGAACATCACAGTAAACTATTTCTCAACGAAATACAAAGTGCATTCTGCTGGTTGTCCAAGCTTGCCAAAGAACATGAAGGTCCAAATTTGCCCCATGAATGAGCTTCCCTGCTATTCTGATTTGGATGATAATTTGTTTGAAGAGAGAGATGATGAAGATGCCTGGGATGGTGAAGAGGAATATGAGAGAGCTAGTGATGGAAGTGGAATGGTTGATGCAAACTTGGTGGAGCTGGATGATTCCTCCATGGATAAGGTTCCATGCTATAATGGAAGGGAGGAGATTATCTTCGAAGGTGAATATGGTGAAACAGAAAATAGGGAAGCTTGTAACAGCAGTGGACCTGTAAACAAAACATTTAACGAATGTGGCAACACATGTGGAACAGTAAAAGAAACACACGCAGATGCTACAGATTGTGCCCATAGCATTGAAAAGACTTCTGACGAGCAAATCAAATGGCTTGAAGAATATGATCAGCAAGACCAAAGGGAGCCATCCTCTCCAGAACTCGGTCGTGCACAGCCTTTTCATTTCATGAATTCACTAGTGAGAAAAGCATTTTCGATGAACACACTAGCGAGAAAATCAACTTCAATTGTCACTACCTTATCTATGAGCGAGACTGAAGATAAGGATGCATTGACATTGATTGATGAGAATGTTTCTGAATTGGATTTGAAGAGGGGGAAGGAATTAGTTACCGGCAAAGATGTTGAAGCTACTTATACAAGTGGAGCTGTAGAAACATGTGTGGATGCTTATACTTCTGTAGATTATCCACATAGCATTAACAAGACTTCTCATGAACAATTTGGATGGTCGGAACCATATGTCATGCAAGACCAAAGAGATCCACCCTCTCCAGAACCAGATCATGCCCAACCATTTGGTTTCATGAATCAGCCAGCAAGGCAAGCATCTTCAACTGTTACAGACTTTTCTGTGAGAGAGACTAGAGATAGGGATGTATTGACATTGATCAAAGAGGATGCTTCCGAATTGGATTGGCCAAGACGGAAGAAGCTCTCTAGCAAAATAAACACTGGTAAAGATAAACTGAACCGAAGTTCATCTTCAATTGTTACAGACTTTTCTGTGAGAGAGACTAGAGATAGGGATGTATTGACATTGATCAAAGAGGATGCTTCCGAATTGGATTGGCCAAGACGGAAGAAGCTCTCTAGCAAAATAAACACTGGTAAAGATAAACAACTGAACCGAAGTTCATCCATCCCTCGGGAAATTGAGATTGTAGATTTGTCGTCTCCATCTCTAGAATGCAGAGTTACGTCAGACAGCAAGAAGAGGAGAGTTTCTCCTACGTATCCTGTAATTATTGACTTGACTTAGCCCGAGTTTGTCCAATTACCTAGTGTTGGAAATAATAGCAAAAAATAAAGAAATAAGCGCACTGTTTGATTCTGCAGAATCTGCTTTGGCGTAATTATATTCTAACATTAACTATTCTCACCCATCCTGCTGGGATCATTACTGATATAAACTGCATATCAGGTGTTTCCATGCTTGCTAGTTGCACAATGGGATTTAGTTAGACTGTGCAATCTGTTTCAGATCTTTGAACTGCTTCTTAGATTGGCACTGATCTATTATATTTGTCATGCCCCTCCTTTATCAGTCTGCTAAGGATAAGCCGAGCTTCAACTTCTGTCAAGTAATCTAATAAGAATGGCCTTCAACTTACATCCTTTTCCAGTCCTTAACCTGGACATGACTAGGGAACCTGCACCATTTCAAAAAGCGGGGAAACCTGTATCTTGATGTGCTTCCAAGTCCTCACAGACTCTGTCTGCATGGGAGCTGTAGAGTTCGCTACTGAACCTTCTCCTTTACAGCTGCATTTGAGGTTGAATTCTTTGACATGATGTTGAATATTGTTATTTAAACTGGAAACAACAAGAAGCATCAGGAAAACTATTTCCCTGATAATGACGACTTATTTTACTTTTAAGAATATAGTCTTGAAAATCATGGTTGTACTTCATCAATAGTAAATACCATAAATCTTCAGCATTCATGATTAAGATGCATTAGTGGCCATTTTCTTTTTTTCTTTTTGAAGAAATTAATACCCTTGGTTTGGAATTCTTTCAGAAAACATCAGCCGAAAAACAACAGAAATTTGATTTGTAAGATTTAGACATCACAAGTGGTGATAAGTGATAAATTTGGTAAAAAATCCAGATATATCTAAAGAAATATCATATCAAGCCATTTTCAGACTTCTCAAGGAAATATTTTCCAAGCAATCTGTCCCAGTTGGTCCCATCATTGTGTGGGAGCCAGAGATAGGCTAACGAAAATTTCCGATCAGGGATCATGTGGGTTTGACGAGAGATAAGGACAGTTGGAAATACTATTAACCACATAAAACCGGGAGCCCAAATTATCAATCACATGATCATTACACCACTGGCTTGCTTTTAATCAAGACAGTAAGAATCAACGAGGGTCCTAGTAATCAAACATCATCCTCCTATCCTGTCAAAAAAGGATCTTTACCAGGGTTGGCAGGTCTGTGTCCATGTGAAACCAAGTGAGGCTTACCTATTACTTGGACCAGACATGGGAATCTGAATCATGTTGGCACAACTTTCAGACACTCATGAGGTAAGGGCACAGGTTTCCCAACAGGATACAAATTTTTTTTCTGGGCAGGGGTGCTCCACAGCAATGTGTTCTCCAGGTGTACATGTGAAATCTACCTATAATTAAGTACACATTTGCGCACACGTGTACGTTTCTGTTAGAAAAGTTCAAACCAACTGTTTCCTCCCAACTTCCAAAGAAAGTTCATGGGCCACAAGTGCAAAATCTCGTGCTACACGAAGTTTGTATCATTGACGGGAACATTGCACCACAAAAAATACTTGACAAGACCATAGCGCATTGGAGAAGATATTTTCTGAGATTGAACATAATCAAGAACTAATCTTTCGAAACTGAAAAGGATTTCAAAATAGGCTGGATGCAAAACAATGTTTGTACCTCTTCTTGCAATCTAAATAATAATAAATATAAAAAAAAAGTAGCCGTCAAGAGGAAGCATTCTTTTGCTCTTACCGATATACATCAGCTACTGATGCAAGGTGATCCTCCTGGAAAATCCAGGTCATAATATTAACTTTCAGTGCATGCAAAAACAAAAACTGAAAATGACGATAGAGAATGCCTGGAAAATGTTATAAAGGAAAATCATAGGATGTCAGGACACGAAATTCAAGAATGAGAGTTATGTGCATTGAAAGTGAAGTCATCATTTATCATATAGCAAACACGAGCAAGTTTATTGAGGGAGGTCAGAGGAATATAACAAACACAAATACAAGCACGAAAGTAGAAAAAACGAGAAGTTTAAGAAATTGTACGAACACAACCTACAGCGGAAAAAATGGCATTACGAGAATATCTGAAGCAAACTGTTACTAATAGTTTGGTCAATGTCATTGCTGCAGCTGCAGCTGCTGCTGCTGTGGTTCTTGCTGCTGCTGTGGTTCTTGCTCACCCTGCCACAACCAAACAATATCTTTGAGAGCAGGCCTTATATCTTCGTTCAATATCTTCTGATATTCCAGTGTATCTCCATTAGTTTTCTTCAGCTCCACCAAATGGAAATTTGGAGTCAGTTCAAAGATCTCAGCATCAATGGCCAACAGCCCCTTTCTACCTTCCTTCATTCCTTCCATTTTCAACAAACCTGCATCTTTCTTCATTACCTTCAGCTTTAGACACTTAGAAATATCTTCCAGTTTGGAGATGACGACTGAGGCCAGTTGTGCAGATGTAAATCTTGCTTCTCTGTTCGGATACTTATCATCAAATAATCCTGATAGATCAAATCCAGCAGAGAGGGAAATGATATCAAAAGCATTTAAGTACGGAGGTTTGGCTGATTCTTGCTTTGCCTCACAGGCCACACTGCTATTCTCAGAAGGACCAGAGCCATTCCTACCCAGAGAAGCTGCCTCCCTGCCTTCTGTTTCAGTTTTACTTTGTCTAGGCAACCCTTTTCTAAACCAAGAACTTTCCATAATCTCAGCAATGGAGATCCTTGTATTGGGGTTTGGATCCAGGATCTTGCGCAGTAACTTACGAGCATCTGTTGGAAACCAGTTAGGGCATTTGAACTCTGCTTTGTCAATTTTTCTGTACATCTCCATCAAATTTGTATCATGAAATGGGAGATAACCAGCCAATAACACAAACAAAACCACGCCACAGGACCAAATATCAGCCTTAGCACCATCATAACCTTTCCTTTTGATCACTTCAGGAGCAACATATGCAGGTGTCCCACAAGTTGTGTGGAGTAATCCATCTTGTCGCTTGGATTCAGCGAGGGCACTCAACCCAAAATCACTAATCTTTAGATTCTCATTCTCATGCAACAACAGGTTCTCTGGCTTTATATCACGATGATAAACACCCCTGCTGTGGCAGAAATCAACTGCATTGATCAGCTGTTTAAAATATTTCCAGGCAACATCCTCCTTTAACCTTCCTTTTGCGACCTTGTTAAAGAGTCCACCACCTTTAGCATATTCCATTACAAAGTAAATCTTACTTTTGGTGGCCAACACCTCGTAAAGTTGTATGATATTAGGGTGTCTCACAAGTCTCATTACAGATATTTCTCTCTTGATCTGATCAACAAGCCCAACCCTCAAGACCTTCTCTTTCTCAATTAATTTAATGGCTACACTCTGGTTGGTTTTGATGTTCCTTCCAAAATACACCTTGGCAAAGGTGCCTTGGCCAAGCAATCTTCCCACTTCATACCTTTGCGTCAACACACTAGGTTTATTTTCCATTCCAAGCTAAAAATGCTAATACACTATAATATACAGCACTCTCCTCCTATATATTTTATTCAACCTGAACAGTAGGATCTATATATAAAGAAGAAGCAGCTCAACCGTCTTCACAAAGATCATAACATCTTGAAGGTCCATGGTGCTTTTGAGCACAAAAGCAAGACGAATAATAATTTCCGAATCCAATCTCATCAAAAACAAAGAAGGGAAGCTCCAACAATGCTGGAACCTGATGGGTTTCAGAGATGGACATCCAAACACTCAAGCACATCATGCAGCATTCCCAGGGTTTTCTTGGTCAAAGATCACCTTAAGAATGCTGAGACATGGCGTAAAAGATACACCTTCAGCAGGATACCAGTAAATCTACACAAACAAACAGGATTTATAACTTGAGCAACAAAAAAGAGCAAACAGAAAACCAAAAAAATTATTACATTTACAGGCTAAGAAATCCACCAAATTTGTAGCTAAGAAATTTGCAAAGCAACTTTCACATTTGTTATATCCTCAACCCCCACTTTCCAAAACCCTTGCCTTCATACACCATGAATAAACAAAAAGAAAATTCATGGTAATGAAAATTAATTTCAAACAAATCACAAAGTCTGCTTCTTTTGGAACTAAAAAGCCAACATAAGCTAATAAACCCTTTTTATCTCATCGAAAACTTCATAGCCAAACCCCTTCAATCGCTCACTAAACAGTATAACAACAACAGTTTGCAAATTTAATCACTATCGATCTCAAAGATTAAGCCTTTCAAAAAACTGAAACTTCCCCACAAAACTTCTATAAAAAAGATGAAAACTTTCACACACCAATGATCAAACAACAATCAAACCAACACAGAGCTAAACATTTCTACAAAAACCAGCACCAGAATAAAAAAAAAAAAAATACCCACAAAATCTAGACAAAAGATGGAAAATTCAAGAAAGAGTCACTTGAGCTTACCTTTGTTGTGTTGAAAGAAACCAAAACAGAACAGAAAAGGCCAACCACAGATAGACAACCTTGTCTCTCTATCTCTCTCTCTCTGTTTTTTTTTTTCCTTGTTCGGTCCGTAATAGTACAGATTTGGTAATGAAAATAAAAGGACAGTAGTAATAAGAAACCTTAAAGCACTTTAAAGGGCTTGTCTTGATACTAGATACTTGAACATGTAATTGGGTACATGTTGTATGGTTAATGTTATATTTGGTCCCATTCTTTCAAATTTATCTTATTTTAGGCCTCTTTTTATTTTATCCTAACACCATTCCCCAATTTTTTCCCCCAGTTGTCCTTCAATCAATTGCAAAAAAAAAAAAAAACTATAATTAGTGGCTAGGATTGTGAAGGGTTAAAAGGAATATTTGATTATTTTAGATGATTTGAATACATCAACCAAATCGTCAATCGTGCTAATCATTGTTATTGAAAATATCTTGTGTTGATTATAATAAGAAATTAATGGAAAAGTAATATTCTTTGGCATGAAGGATATACAAAAAAATTACTAACGAATGCATGACTGACCAAACTCAAAGTAGTTTGATCGACAAATGTGTCGGGTGGCTGGGTTTGATTCAAAATAGTTTTTGGATAAAAGAAAAAAAAAACTTAAATGATATTATCTTAGATAAATAAATAAAAAATCATTGAAGTTAATCCAATATTTGAATCTCAACTACGCAGCATATCAATTAAATCATTAAGGTTTGGTATGTTCAATATTCAAAATAATTTAAGATAAAATTTTGCTTCAAATTAATAAATTATTGGACCAATTTTTCAAGATAATCTAGATTTAATAACTATATGTTAAAAGTAATAACACATTTAATAATCTAAAACAAATAATAGAATAGTCTAACACCATCATGAATGAGAATTGACAAAAGGATCATGCTAGGAACACAAACAGAGAGCAGAGTTTCATCCTAATATATACATAAATACACTCATAAATATGGATGCAGGCGAAAACACATACCATCTAAACAATAAAGGAACTTAAAAGATTAAGGAATCTAAACTTAGATTAAAAGGGATGTTCGAATTTCTTTGTTTTTATATTTTAAAAATATTTTAAAAAAATAAAAAAATTATTTTAATATATATTTTTAATAAATAATATTTTTAAAAATAACTATCATCACACTCATAAACACTCAAAAATCCACCATCAACCGGGTCCATATCGCCATTGCTTAGGATCCATGGGGGCAAGATCATAACATGAATCATTGGACTCTTCCTTCTGGAGGAGACAAGTGACTGTATGATAATGCCAAGAGTCAAGAGAATTATCAAACGGCCGGAAGGAAGGAAGCCGGGAATGTGATCTTGGCCAGCAACCATGTAAATAAATATCTTATTATTTGACTAGCTGTTGTAAAACTGTTAGGTTTAGCGACGAGGGCACTTGGCTTTTTGGAATTTAGGAATTTAACCGAGCCAAAAGTCATAAAGTGAAAACAATTCCACAAATTTTAAAATGAGAATCCATAATATAAAACTAAGGAAAAAAGATACTAACAACATAAAAAAAGATAAATAAAGATAAAGAAACATATATAAAATCATTTAAGGTAAACACTAGACAAATTAAGTGAACTTCTCCACAAAAGAAGACGAAAAAACAAATTCCAATTCCAAGTTAAAATATAATTTCACCTCATGAATCTTTTGATCATAGATATTTATC
Source organism: Populus euphratica (assembly GCF_000495115.2). Classification (NCBI taxonomy): domain Eukaryota; kingdom Viridiplantae; phylum Streptophyta; class Magnoliopsida; order Malpighiales; family Salicaceae; genus Populus; species Populus euphratica. The sequence continues at coordinate 476,971 of NW_011499947.1, forward strand.
ACATGTAAAGTAAATTAATCTAACTTTTTTAAATAAAATAATATCATTTTAATTTTTTTAAAAAAACTAAAACTTCTAATCATATCAATCCGTGCTTATACCTAGATCATACTAGGTTATTTTTTGTTTTTAATGTGAAACTCTAGTTTAAATTCTGAATTATCATATTTTAAGTTTATTAAATCCTAAATTACCCTTTTCAGTTAGAAGTAGATTTAACAAGTATAATTTTCATTTAACATTAGAATATATATTTTAATAAGCACAAGTTCCTATATTTCAAGGGACCCTTTTTTTTTTTGTTTTTTGGGTTTTGGTCTTGTCTATAAGCACAAGTTCCTATATTTCAAGGGATCCTTTTTTTTTTTTTTTTGGTTTTGGTCTTGTGTTGTTTAGTTTTAGGTGATAAGATTAGAATTTAAATAAGAAAAAGTTGTTAATAGAAGGTGGGGTTTGACAAGTCTTGATATGCAAGAAGAGGTTCTTCATAGATTAACTTCTTTCATTAGGATTTAGTCTTTTGGACAGTAACAAAGTTCTTGATATAGGACTTTTTTAGTATGTAACAAAGTTTTTTTATTTTTCAAAGTTCTTGCTATCATACGACTTCCAAACACTAGCACTACTGTTAACCATGTCTGGTAAGATAGTGCAGTTTCTGGTAATGCTACTACTTTACATGTAACTACTAGGGCTAATGTCCAATCCATGGAGACCTTAAACCTTCTTTTTGGAGAATCTAGTTCTACCGGAGGGAATGACAGGGGTAGGAAGAGAAATGTAAGCCCTAGAATCAGTATTTCATTTTTCATATATGGTTCGTGGTTAATAGTATTAATAAATATTTTTTTTAAATAATTTTAAAGTAAATTTTTATATTTATAAAATAAAAAATATAAAAATACATGTTTTTTTATTTATTCTTTTTTATCATAAAATAATAACCTTAATCTTGATTATCTTTTTATATGAAATCACAACAAAATTTAGCGTGCTGAGCTTAGACATGGGACAAATACAAATTTTGTGCTTTATGACACGATTATCTTGCTTGACACCGTTCTCTTAATACCTTCGATAAATACGAACATATCATTGAATCAAAAAGGCTTTTATATAGACCCTAATTTCTAAGAATAATATTAAGTTCAATTACTGCATAAAAATATATGAAAACAATATAATAATATTATTAAGTTAAAGCAAAATAATAGGATCCGCAAAAAAAACTAATTTGATCCATTTTGGACCATCCAAATCGTTGTTAAAACTGTTCCATGAAAGTAAATCTCTTACAGAGATATAATATGTACATTTGAGCAGCAAATATCGTGACTGAGCTGCTGCTATTCTGATGAGTTTGTGTTTGATATTATAGTATTTTTTTTAATTATAGTTAAAAAAATATTTTTAATGATAGTTTTAAGAAAGTATATTTTTTTATTAAAATAATTGTGAGAATGATTTTTAAATATAAAATAAATAAAAAAATTTACATGAATAAATAAAAAAATATCTCATTTTAACTTTTATAAAATGAAAACGCAATTAATTATTGGCCCTAATGTAAGAAGAAGAAGTTTCTTCCAAATAATTTGTTCTAAGTGGTTAAGCAAAAAGTAAAAGATATTACAATATCAAATAGTCTAGGAAGCTATTTGAAAGTAGGATAATATTATTTTTAAATTTTAAAAAAATATATAGTAAAATAATATTTTTTATTTTAAAATATATTTTTGATATCAGCACATCAAAATAATTTAAAAATATAAAAAATAATTTTAAACAAAAAAAACTTTAACTAACCTTTATTTAATATAAATAAATGATAGAGAGAGTTGTGAGTGCATTAACTGTTATGTTTGAGTGCTTTTTTAAAGTCCGTTTGTCTTGAAAAAATATTAAATTAATTTTTTTAATATTTTTTGATTTATTAATGTTAACAATAAAATAAAATCTAAAATAATAATAATAATTATTATTTTAATATATTTTTAAATGATAAATATTTTTAAAATTTTCTTGTAACACAATATTAAACACTCATTTTTTATAACTTGAGATGATCCTCATGTGATGCATTCTTCATTACAAATTTCTAGTCAATGATGTTATGCAGTGGTGGTATATATTTATCAATTTTTATTTTTTTTAAAGAAAAACCAGATATTTCTTAAGATATCATAATCATATATTAATTTTTGAATTTTGGATTGTATAATAAGCCAAACTAGTGTTTGCAGTGAATCCCCCTGTTAAGTAGTCATGCATTATGATAGCAACTTACAATTCTCTGGCAAATACAACCATTTTGATAATTTCTTCAAGTGGTTTTTAGTATTTAGTTTTTGATAAAAAATGTGGTTATAAAAAATATATTCCTATAATATATTTTCTTCTTATCTATTCAATCAAATATATTTTTATCTTTTATGTATTATTCTATCTATATTAATTTCATCAATGGAATTTATTCTTTCAATAAAAACAGAAAAGAAAAACTAGCATTTAATTTTATTAGAGTTTCAAATAATAGCTATTTGTGCTTAGAGACATCTAATTTGATTTATTAAGAAGACAATGAGCTTAATTATGATGGTTAAAAAGGAAGTTTTATTTTCCATTAAAACTAATATTATTTTGATTCTAATTATTGAGTTTCTCAAAACACATATATGTAATGAAACAATACTTGTAATTTGTTTTTTGAAGTCCTAATAATCTTGTTAGACAGATCTAGGATTATTTAGAGTTTAAACAAAGATTACTTGAAGATTATATTTTTTTATTTGAATAATTAGTTTAAAATTGAATTATCGCAATCCTTAAATCATCCAAATATCCGAGTTCTAACAGTAATTCATACAAACCACCAGTGAGAAATTTTCTAAATTCTTTTAGAAAAGAAGGATTGTTATACTTTTAAGCGCTAATTTTTTTTTAATGTTTTATGTATTTTTGTATTGTGCTCTATTCACCTTAAAAAATAAAAAGCATAACTTTTTATTTAGGAACAATGCTTTAATACAATACTTTAATACAATATAAATCTTATAATTATAATAATTTTATAATTTTACTTGTAAATTATTTTTGTCTCAAGAACTTTATCTTTACTCTAAATTTATTAATCAAATATTATATTTATTAATAAAATATTTAATAAATATTAAAGATAAATAAGTTTTTATTAATAAATTAAATATATTTATATGAGCAAAATAAATATCATGTGTAACTAATTGATTGGCTACATAAAATATATAATAATAACATCATGCTGAAATTATAGAGTCCACATTAGTTTGATGCATACTGTCTAAAGTAAATAACATGCATAATAATTTTATTTGCATTGTGTTTGTAGCCTTTGCACAATTTTGTTTTTGTTGCTCATTTTTGAGCTTGTCTTGTCCAGTGACATTAATTTAGATGACAAGGTTCTGATAAGAACTATTTGTATGTTAATGAGAAGTTGAGTCTGATGTTTTGTATGTGAGCAAAAGGGATCAATGAACTTTGTTTCAATTTGGTTTCAGTGATGATTTGATTGGATAATAATAATAAGGTTGTTCAATGGTGAGGACGTTGATGTTCTCAAGGATTATGATGTTCATCAGTGAACAAGGTCACAACGCTCCTAATAAAAAATAAGAAAGGATGTATCTTTTTGTGAATTGCCTTGGAACATTTGAGATGTTAGGTTAGGAGAAGCAAGTTTTTGAGGAATGCCCAAGAGAGATATGTTGTATTGAATAATCAGATGCTATGGCTGGGAAGAGATAAAATATCTGGCAGGGAGACTCATTAGCATCATGCCCTAACCGGTGAAATCACAACAATTCGGTGTTTTTCGAGACTTAATAAGCAATAGATCCGGAAGCAGATCGATCAAGATGGATAATGTAGCACAGAAATTTATGCATTTCTAGATGAAATCACAACAAGATTGAGTGTGTGTAAAGACAGAACGAATTCAGATGTTCTGCTCCATGATACAGGGAAGGAACAGAAAATAAGTGCGGTTAAAATTAAGCTGTAGCGGGAGAATTGCTGTTGCTCCCGTTCTGAATTTCTGAGCACCCCCATACCTTATGAAGATGCTCTTCTGATGGCCCTTTCTGCTAAAGGAGATTATATAAGGAATCAGAAAAGGTCTCACAACTTCATATGTGACCATTTTTTATATATATAGGTTAAATCTCTAGTGAATGGTTATATTTATTGCCACTATTCATCTCTTTCTTGGCACTTCTGCACAATCAAGTCTTGCTCTTTCTCTGTCATTATTGAAAGGGATTCAGGAACTAGGCCATCTATCGACCCATCCTTCTGAATTGGCTTGTCTTAGAGGTTAAGCTGAACATTAAGGGAAAGAGGTTTTGGGCTTCAGCTATACGTAACCATGTCCTCCTCAATGTGGACTTCACGTAGAGAAATGTATTTCAAGATGCTAACACACTAGCTACTTCTTGGCGTTTAATAGTCCGTAAAATCAAGTTCATCGAGATTCGTTCGGTGATGTTTACTTTCAGAGCTGTTGTAAGTAATTACTTGGAGATACAGTTTTTAAGTCATTTCCATTTTACATAGAAAATTTGCATGCCAGTGACTTGGTCTTTCGGCCATTTATTTGATTATTGTTTCTTTTGATTAGAGCGCATCTTGCACCATACTGAACAGAAGGAAATAAGGAAGAGTTGGCCCTTTTTGTGTCAGAAAGCATGAACGAAGTGGATTTGATTAATCTCATTTGAAGTTCAGTTAGTGTGGATTAGATTCTGAATGAGGTAGAGGAAGGAAAATAGGATAAATGATGGAGGCGGGTATGAAGAATCTGATAGCTTTGAACATCACTACTTGCTAATCTATCATAATTAAATCATGCATAAAAACCGGCGCTCATTTATGTATAAGTGATACAAAGTTAAGCCCAGAAAAATACCTGTTCTTGTCGAATGATAGTCTAACAAAGAAAGCTTATAATTTTTTATTTGAACATTATAAATATCTCATTAAATTTGATTACGAGATTCTACGTGACTAGTTATATGAAGGGTTGATGTTTTAACTAATTGAGGTTCAAAAGCTATTAAATTAGACTTGAAAGATGTTAATGTTTGAGCCAATTTCATTATTTTCTTTTTTATTTTTTATTTTTTAATTTAATTTTAGATTTTATGTTGTTTCTCCTTGTTGATTTAGAATTCTGATATTTGGTAAAATATAATTATTAGCCAATATAAAGAGTTGTAAACTCTTAACTATATTAGGGAAAAAAAAACTCAGTAATGAAATTCTAATTAGGGCTCTAATTGTGAAGCCCTTTTTGGCAAAAAAAAAAAAAGTTTTGTATTTTTTTTCTATTATTGCTTTCTTCTTATCAGGTTGGGCTGCATCAATGATCTAGATCGATCTTAGGTGAAGCAAAGATACATGGAATGCATATTATCCTGTACAAAACACAAAAGATGTGGTTTCATCCCATGTAAAGCAAGAAGAGAGTGGCCATTATTCAACAAAATGTACTAAAAAGGAGCATTAGTAATTCTTATTCACTCCAACCACCAGATAGCCATTAATTATTCGCAGGAGGGCATTAAAATGAAAACTAAAACTTGATTAATTTTAAATATCTGATCACAACTCCATTATATCTTGATGTTGCTTTTGTCTGAAAACTACCTCAGCAGCAAAGCTTTGCTATGGACGTTCATTTCTTGTAGAATTCAGCTTCTGATGTCTGATTCCAACTAACTTAACATTAAGACAACAAATGACAATGACTTAATAACTTCGTCGTGTATTAATGACGCCAATGGCTTCAATGGTTTATGTGAGGTCAATTTAAAAAATTATTTATCACAGGTTTGACCAAGTTTCTCATGCAGATTACCTCCCCCTACGGCTGATGATGAGGACTGTTTTACCAGTTAAATATGAATGGCCAGAGAAAAGCCGGCCTTCAAGGGCGATATGCACGTGCGTCGCCTTCAGACATGTGCATCTACAATGGCGTTTTCTTTCTCCTCGAAATTATGCTTATACTTGTAAGTTTGTTTAAGTCTAGATGAAGAAATTCTATCGGTCTTTGTTTAATGCTCTTGGAAAAAGAGGGAGGACTTGCATGCTATAGTGAGCTAGCAATGAAAGACATTTAGTGCCTGAACTAATTTACTTTCTCATTTCTCAGTATTATATTTAAGTAAATTCTGGATATTTTATGAGAAGATAGAAGAATTCACTTAAAAACATTTAAAAATTAAATTTATTTTATGTTTTCTTCTTTGTTTTTTCAACCAAATACTTATTTTTGTTATGTGATATTAACCAAACACCTAGTTTCTTGATTTTAATATTTTTTTAAATTTCCAACATGGAATATTGTGTTTTTTTTTTGCCTCCTATATTCATGTATATTTGAAAGAGATCCTAAGTGTATTTATATTGAAATCAACAAATTGAATAAACTATATATCACCTAAACAACCCTATGCATGGAGGCCAATCTAAGACTCTTGCTATCTCATTCATTGACTATCATCTAGCATGCATGAGTAATGGGAGTTGAGATGTCTTTACCATATTCATTGTAAAATATCAACTATGATTAATTAACTTAGTTAATTTTGTGCCGATCTTATTGTTCTCTTCTCACCTGTTTAAATTTATTCATTAATATTTTTTTCTCCTAATACATTTTCAAGTATTTGGTGTCCATTTTAAGGCTTCTCTTGTTACTACATCAACTTCTACACCTATACTATAATTCTGCTGAAATGACAAAACATGAAAGAAGGGTTCATCCTCATCAGAGATCAAGAGGGCTATAAAAGCTTACTATATCAAGTTCCAAGGACCCAAATTATCTATGTATCCCTTCCTTTCTTAGAGAATATATACCTAACACTGAACAACATGGTTGGAAATTAGAGCTATGTGGGCATTATTAAGCATAATATTAGGCAGCTATCCTACATCAATAATCTTCTTCTTTTGGGCACAGAATTTCTGCATGTAACCCAAATCTATTGATGCTCCTTCACCATTATTGACAATGAGTATTTAAGTAACTGCTAGCTGCTCTCTTAATTGCTTCTTACTATGATGCAAAACAATAATTTAACCCAAGCCGAAAATCATGTCTTAACTGTCGGGAAAAAATAAATAAATTAACTCTACATGTGATCTACTGGCCTCACTTGTGTCCTATTGGTCATGAGCTCCAAGGCTGGTAGAGAGACAAGAAGAGAGGAACTCTCTATATATGATCTAAGGGGACTCATAAACGAAAGAGACATAGTGTATGCTACGGAAGGAATATCATAACCCTTGTATCAATCGCCCCAAATGAGTTTTAACAAAATGTAGGTCAAAACCCTCATGGTTAAATTTTTTTTTTTAGATTTATCTGAATTTCGTAGAGCAAATTTTTCTATATATCGGTCTGAATTCAGGACTACCTCTTTCACTCAAAGAGTAATATTTTATTTGCATTGGCAAAGAAGACATGTTGGGCCATGTTATACAGCACAAATTGTCCTTAATTGATTTTAAAATGCTTTTTCAACTAACACATCCTCAATTTTATATAATGAAATTAAGTCTAGTGGGTTTAAAGTATTTCATAGTTCTAATCAGTTCGTTACGGATCTATTATTAGTGCATTATTTAGAAAATCTAGCAAACTTGTTTATAAATAAGTGAGGTATAACTAAATTTTAAAAAATATCTATTCAGTACTAACAAATAATCTGACAAGAAAAACCTATAATTTTAGATCTAACCATTAAATTGAAATTAAATTTTACAAAATAATTCTACAAATCTAGTTTTACATATGATTAGTTTACCATAACAAGTCGATGTTCGTAAGATCTTGAAATTAGAATGTTATTCGAGTGAGTTTTCATTATTTATATTTCTTATTTTTAGATTTTTAATTTAATTTTAGATTTTATATTGTTTTTTCTATTTATTTATTTTTACCTTATAAAAGTTGGTTTCTAACGTATTTAAAGAGTTATAAATATTTTAAAAAGATAAATCACATTAATAAAAAAGATTAAAAAATAAAATGTAGTTTATTTTTCTTATGAAGTTTGGAGACCGTGGCCTCTCTTTTCCGTAGTAAAACAACTTGTTTTAAATAATACATGTTGCTAAAAAATATATTACTTTTGTAGTGTATAATTGATTAATTATTGAGACCTACTTTCATCGAGAACCCAACTATATATAAATAGATAAAGCAGACTTAACTATTTATTTACATTTCGGAACTCGAAGCCTTAATACTATTCCTTCAGTGCATACGAATGAGGAAACCCTCCGATTACAAACCCTTGCTTGCCTTAAGCTCTACTCATCCTCTTTACTTCCCTGCCATATCTTCCTAACTCTGTCTCAAAAAAGGGGAAAAAAATGCTTACAAGTAGCTCAAACCTTCCTCAAAAGTCCTTAAAGTTAAAGCAAGATGACAAAAAGGTCTTCTCCAGGCGTCTAGCAAGAGATGTCTCCTTGTCTAGCTTGAGCACCGAAGATTACCATGTTGGCGCATCTGTTGCAGTTCCATTCACTTGGGAGTCTCAACCAGGCACTCCTAAGATCAAGTTCAGAGAAAACCCTCTTCCTCCTTTAACCCCTCCGCCGTCCTACTCTTACAACAACCCAAAGAGACCAACAAAAAAGCTCTCTAAGTACAATCTCTTGGACTCTATTTTCCCAAAACGTTCTACAAGAAAAGCAAACCTGCCTGTATCACCAGCTTCTTCATCTTCTTCTTCGTCGCAGTTATCATCTTCATGGTCAGCAACATATTCTGTGCCTTCTTCGCCAACGAAGGTCTCGAAGTCTCGGGGAAGTTGTCATGGAAAATCGTCAAGCCCAAGACAATATTTTGATTCAAGGAAAACAATGCTGGATCATCTTGATGATCAGGATCGTGGGAATGAATGTGAATCTCCTGTTTCTACTTTGTGCTTTGGTCTTGGTCGTGGATCAAGTGCCGGTTCTCGAGGTTGCTATGCATCCATGATCAAGGTATTGCTCAGGGATGCTTAATAAGTTAATGAAATGTATTGTTTGGTATCTAAATATGGGTGATTTAGGTCCTTGTCGTTAAATGAAAGGAAAAGGTCCATGTTATATATACCGATTATGTAGTAGGTCCTTGTCGTTAAATGAAAGGAAAAAGTCCATGTTATATATATTTTGGTTAAATCAACGCTGAAACTAGTGATGATCGCTGCCATGGTTGGTTTTCTGATTAATGAATGAAACTAGTGATCATATCATCAATACAATCATATATTTTGCTGCTTAATTTTCCTTTCCTTCTTCTGGTGGTACAAGTGATTATAGGTATCTCCAAAGTTATCCACCAAATAACAGGTGCTACGCACCAGTCAAGCACATGTAATAATTTGTTGTGTGTTTCACAGTAACCTGTCCTTCCTTCCATTGTTTAACAATATTCTATCGAATTCCTATATAAATATTTCATGGAATTACTAACATGTTTATGCCGCATAATATATTTAGTTAATTATGGCAAAAAAAATCATTTTTGTTCATACCAAGAATACGACATATATTTTAGATGTAGAAGAAATCTTATAATGATTAAACAGTAACTACTTCCACTATATATATATATATATATATATATAAAATACAAACAAGATAAAAGTATTTTTCAGATTAGGTAATAATATTTATATTATTTTTATGAGCACCATAAAATTAAGATTTTTCTAATGCAGACGCTCTATGAATGTATGATCTTCTCCATTTGTTTGCTTATGATAAATAAAAATCATGATCAAAGTCTTAGTCAACGTTTTATTAATGCTTTCTCAAATTCTAAGAAATTAGTTTGTGTAATCTAAAGCCAATTTATGGGCATGGTCAACTGGATCTAGGATCATCAATCAACACGTGATATAGTATGTGAGTGTCCTAGATATACGGTATTGCATAGAGGGTATCACATATAAATTGAATACAAAATCATAACACTTATATTAATGGAATTTAAAAAAAAAAAAAAAAACTATGAAAATGGGCAACTAAATAGGGTGTTTTCCCCCAATTATTAAGAATATTTTTGAGTCAGTTTGAATGAACGATTTTAATTATGTATTCTCTGTATTGATTTAGTAAATTCATCTAAATAAATTTTATCGACTAAATATAATAATTTGACGAACATTGTGTATTTCCCACTAAATGAAAGACTAAATTCATCATGATAAATGTTATCAATATACATTTTATATAGATAGATGATTCGCTACAAGCTAAGTTATTTTTTTACATAAAAAGATATATTCAGATGATGTAAATCTCTCAGGTGAATGTTATATTTATATTTAATTAATTGATATAATCTAATTAAAAATAAAACTTTTTTTAAAAAATTACAAATAAAAAGACCCAATATAATCGGGGTCGTTCTCAAAATTAGTAAACAAATCCTATAGAAATTAATTAAAATAAAAAAATAAAACCTAATTTTAATCCTATAGAAATTAATTAAAATAAAAAATAAAACCTAATTTTCAATCAAATAAATATTAAAAAATAAAATAAAAAAACATGAGTTTTTTTAAATAAAAATACTCAACAAATTTTCTAAACCCAGATTAATTATCCAAACTCATAATTTGTGATATTTCAACCCAAACTTAATTAAAAAAGCTAATTCCAAATAAATTTAATATTGTAGTATGAAATAAAAAAAATTAATTTTAAAAATTTTCTAATCAATAAAAAATAAAAAGAATAAGGATCAAACATGGAATAAAAAAAATAAAATTATAAAAAAAATCAATTCTTACACAACATCCTAAATAAGAAAAATAATAATAAAAAGAATAGGGACTAGATTTGACCATTTAAAAAATTAAAAAAATAAATGAAAAAAATTGTAATTTTATAAATCATTTCAAATAAAAAAATTAATTAATTAAAAAGAAAAACTGATTATGAAGAAAAAACAAATCAAAAGTCCCATCTGACAATTTGAAAGGTCAACATAAAAATAAAAAAAAAAAAAGAAGAAGAAGAAGAAGAAATCGCTTACGTCCAAGCAGAGCCCCTATACAAGAAAAAAAAGAAAAAGAAGAAGAAGAAAAGATCACTTACGCCCAAGCAGATCCCCTATACATGTACACACGCCACCTAGATTTAGAGGAGATGCTGCGGCGGAGCGAACACTGCCGTGGAAGCGTGAAAAATACAGAAAATAATTTATGTAGTTTTTTTTTTTAATAGGCTGGGATCTGATTTATGCCTTGTCTCCATGCATGTGAAACTAGAAAAGACGAAGGAACCATATACTATAATTAATTAATCATAAGCTTCTGACTTGTATTTATTTAATTTTGACTTTGTATCTATAATGTCAATGATGCATTATCAGTGTGTACATGTATAGCTCCTTAATTAAACATTGAATGGATTCAATTATTAGCTTCACCTTAGAAATCCCAACACGTGATCACATGGCCTCTCGTTGAATTAGCAGCCATGTTAGAGCTCAATTCCTCTGCTTCACTAATCATACATTTTCCCGCATTTTCTCTTGTTTTCTCTGCTTTTTACGTTGCTCTCGGGAATATTTTTGAAGTAAAATCTTACTCTTTCAAAATAAAATAAAAAAGTAGGGAAAATGTTTTTTCTATTTCAATTATCTCAATCTCTCCTGTTCTGAAACAGTAATAATTAGTTTTTAACCGTTATCTTTCAATTTTCATATTTAGTCAATATATATCAAATAAATATGTATCAATTTACTTTTATTATAAATATAATGTAAAATATTTCCTATTTCAAAACTAGCATAAAACCAAAAAAACTGTGCAACCAATTAAGTTCCTTGTTTTTAAAAAACTGAAAATAAAAATAAAAAACAGAAAACGTAGATGATAACAGACGATCCCTCAGTTAAGGGTTTTTTTTTTTGGTTCTTAGTCTTGTCTTCTGGTAATTTTGTGCACCCATATTGGACTGAAAGTTCAAGCATTACATTGGGCCTTAGTTATAAAGTGTCCAAAGACAGTGAGAAATCTAAAATGCACAAATGAAAGAAATATCACATAGGCCCAAAATCATGAGAACTTAATGGGCAATTGACACACTCATTAATTTTGTACTTTTCATTGCAAAGTTCTTTTATGAAGTTATTAAACCCATTTATTTATGTATGTTGGTGATATGTTGATGTAATATTTAATTTGAATTAAATTTTAAATTAAATTAAATAAAAAATAATTTAATATAATTTAATTAATTAATTAAGTTAATTTGTAATTTGATTAATCAGTTAAAATTTGATTTGTTTTTTTTAAATAATAATATTTTAAGAAAAAAAATTTAATTTGGATCAATTCGGATTATTCTTCTTAACTCATTATTAAAATTTAATGATTTTGGTTCTATATTAAATATTTATTTGGGATATTCATGAATCAAGTCAAGTTTGATAACTTTGTTATATATTAATCAAAGTTTAATCACTCCCTTCCCTTTTTAAATTTAAATATTAAGTCTTATATCTAAAAGAAAAATATTTAACGATTCTTTAAAATTATCTCAAGAAATATAATTAATCATAGTAGTTTGATAGCACCTTTACTCATTCAAAGCAAAGTTCTTTTATGAAGTTATTAAACCATTTATGTTGGTGATGCATTGATGTAATATTTAATTTGAATTAAATTTTAAATTAAATTAAATAAAAAATAATATAATATAATTAATTAATTAATTAAGTTAATTTGTAATTTGATTAATTAGTTAAAATTTGATTTGTTTTTTTAAAATAATAATATTTTAAGACAACAAATTTGACTTGGATCAATTCGAGTTATTCTTCTCAACTTATTATTAAAATTTAATGACTTTGGTTTTATATTAAATATTTATTTGGGATAGTCATGAATCTTTGATAACTTTGTTATATATTAATGAAAGTTTAATCACTCCCTTCCCTTTTTAAATTTAAATATTAAGTCTTATATGTAAAAAAAAATTAAAAAAATTCTTTAAAATCATCTCAAGAAATATATTTAATTATAGTAGTTTGATAGCATCTTTTGCTCATTCACAAAGGAATATTGTTTCATATTTTCTTTCTGTTTTATGTTTTTTTAAAGAAAGAAAAGGTCAAAGACCTAATTGATTCCTTAAAACAGCATATTCCTTGACCAAGCCAAAATCAAATGAAGAAATTAAAGGTTCAATTGGCTCAAAAAATTGGATTTCAAAGATTCGCCCATTTACCCTACTGTGGTCAGTGCTAATTTTTACTGTAGATCAACATCATAGCTGCTGTGCCTGCTGCCTACTTCCATGCTTCTTCATACCAAACTTCCCGATTGAGTAAAAGTAAACCCATCATTGTTTTTCCAAGGAAAAACCATGTGCTGGCTTGGAAATCACGAATAATTACTGATTTGATCTTGGCCTCCTCTATTGACCATTTGATACCTAAAACACGAATGTTTGTTAAGGCATGTAGCTAATGGAAGTTAACGGGTTTTACTATAAAATTATGAAAATGGATGCTCAGTTTTAATAGCTAGAAATTGTATAATTTCTCGCTATAAAAGTGAAATTTTCTAGGGCTTAATTTTGGAGAAGGGTGATCACTAGGCATGTTGCTATATAGGCAGAACAGGTGAGGTGAAAGTCGGTGTAGTTATGTGCAAGTAATGGTGAGGTTGTAGATCGAGCTAGGAGGACACGAGGGCGACTTGTGAGCCTTAAAATACGGGTCAAACGAGGACTGATGGTCCATTAATCCCTTCCATTTTAAGCAATAAATTTAGATCCATCATTTCCTTCAATTAATTTCCAAAAATATTCCCTTTTTATTAGGTTTCCTTCCTTCTCTTTACCAGCCATGATTCTATAGCATTCACAAGAGCTACTATCATGCCTTGATTTGCCTTATCTATGTTTGTTTCCTTAATGACAAGGGATATCCTCTTATTAGTATCAACTGAAATCAAATTCTTTCTTTTCCCGGACAATGTTAAGAGTGCATTTCTATTTCTCTTACATTTAGAGAAATTTAATAAATTATTTGAAAGGATGATTTCAAGATTTGATTAGAGTTAAAATGTCAATCCTATTAAGAACAAGGCTTGTAGAATGTCTTGAAAAAAAATTTAGCCTAGAACAAGGCTTGTAGAATGTCTTGAAAATTTTTTTAGCATGATTAAACCATCACATAAAATATTTTAACTATTTTTATTAGATTGGATGATTTGTGCATCAAACTTCTTTAGAGATTTTGTTTTATTTATTTAGTCTATCACACACGTGTGTGGTGTCGTGATAAATATAAGTAAAAAAACTAAAAAATTCTTATTTTTTATCCATTGATAAATAATGATATATCAGTATTCCAATGAAATTGCTGATGATATTTTTAATAATTTTCTAGTACAATGACAATTTTATTAAAAATTACCAATAAAATATATTTTATTATTATTTTGGTTAGAAGTTCTTGAAAAGAATTCTTCGTTGCTATTTCTATTGAAAAATAACAATGAAATATTTTATGTCATCGTTTCCATTATTATTTGCTAATTCTGGTAATATATTATGTTTTGTTAGTGTTATGCGGCCATCTTGGATCGTGAAAAAAGAAGGTAAATTAGTTTAAGATCCTACTTTTCCTTGTCAATCATTTCCTATATGCACTTATGTAACATCTCCGGTTTCATTAGTTTAAGATATGGTGATTTTTCTTGGAAATTTGTTGGCCTTTGATTTCAATAATCTTCATTTAACTTTATATGGAATTAATTTGATGATTAAGAGAGTTTTTTTATTTAAATTTAAATTTTATGATATATATATATATATATATATATGATAAATGTAAAACACGATATATGAAACATGTTTTTAATATAAAAAAATCTTCGTTTACGCATAATTTTGTTGAGTTTTTTTTTTCATTTACAAATTGTGCTTGGGATGAAAGTGATAGGGCTACATACTGATATATAGTTCGGTGTGCTAACACGAAGCTTGCCGATGCAATACCCTGATGATCCCACTTACGCACCATCACATAAACGCGACAACAATCCTAACAAGCTAACCACGACTTCCGAATCCTCTTGAAATATTTCTGCCAACCAACCTGGTCGTGTCCGCAAGGTCTTCTCGAGAAGGAGATTCGCGAACTCTCTAGTTTCAATCCAAGATGTCTCGAGCCGTTCGAAAATGTCATCATATGCCAAGGAAGTTTGAGGTAATAGAGTAATGTTCGTGATGTCCTTCAATGTTTTGGGTTGCACGCACGGTACACTAATGTATTCCTTGGTCGATCGACAGCCCGAGAAATACAATTCTTTCACTTGAATGGAAAATATGCCTCAAATGCCATTGTCTTTCACTTGAATGGAAAATATGCCTCAAGTGCCATTGAAAAAAAAAAAAAAAGGAACCTTAATTTCGGTGTAGAAAGCCACCGGCAGTCCCCAGCAGTGATATGCATCTTAATTGAGGCCAGCCACTGGGTTCATCATGTGGTTGTTTTGAAGATGAGTAGACCAACGATGGTTAATCATGAGGTTGCTTTCAAAGGGAGTAGACAAAAAAAAAAAAACTCACACGTGAACATAGCCTAGTCTATCTATAGCATTGTCAAATGTCAAAGCTGGCGATTCTCCTTCTCTTTTCTTTTCCAACTCTTCTTCCAATGACCTAACCCCTTGAACATTATTAACAACTTCTACATTTACTGCTAATATTTATCATCAACATGATTACTAAATCTTATTCACTTCATAATCATCTATTTTTCTTGTACCTATTTTGTTTCTTTCCCTTTAAAAAAACATACATTGACCTACTTTTTGTGATTAGCTTGCCTTTTAAGCACTCCTTTCTCTATTGTTATTTCTTCTTTCTCCTCCATTTTGAAACTCCCCTTTAGCTATCTCTAAACCTCTACCTTTGATCTAGACAACCTACTAGCATGCTTGAATGTCCAGAGACAGGTAAGAGTGAATCACCCACAAAAGAATTGAATAAGATCTATTTGCCTTTCTAGGAAATGCATAACCCTAGCTTGTTCTAGCCTAAAAAATAATTGAGAACTATATATGATCTTGACTTCTTCTCTAATTTGTTTGTTCTACCTCTATTTGGAATTTTGAGAAGGAAAAAAAACTTTGTTTCTTAATAACCCCATATAATATAGGTTCTTTCTCTTGATTTTCTTCTTGTTGTTTTAGGGAGAGATTTGAAGAGATAGGAAAGAGGATCAAGAGGGAAAGCGATGCATCTTCTCTAATGAGAAGGAGACAAATGTTAGGTCCTCCTGGAATCTTGAATACTGTTACACCGTGCGCTGCATGTAAGCTTTTAAGGAGAAGATGTGCTGAAGAGTGCCCTTTTTCTCCATATTTTTCTCCACTTGAACCCCAAAAATTTGCAGCTGTTCACAAAGTCTTTGGTGCAAGCAATGTCTCCAAGCTGCTTATGGTATGCATCAAACTCCCTCCACTAAATAATCTCTTCCCCACAATTTTTTTTCATACAATTTAATTGAGTTTTTGGATTTCGCAATTTTCATGTTTTTGGGATTTAATTATCTAGGAGGTGCCTGAAAGTCAAAGAGCTGATGCAGCAAATAGTCTAGTTTATGAAGCAAACCTGAGGCTAAGAGATCCTGTCTATGGCTCTATGGGTGCAATTTCAGCCTTACAACAACAAATTCAATTATTACAAGCTGAGCTTAGTGCAACAAGGGCTGATATACTCAACTACAAATACAGAGAAGCTGCTGCTAGTAACATCATTTCTTCTACTCATGCTGCTTTAGTTTCTTCTGCAACCGCGTCCATTTCAGCACCGTCACAAACTCTTGCTCCCCCTCCTCCCACCCCACCACCTCTTTCTGTTGTTGTTTCTTTATCTACATCTTCTCCTTCTCTATATACACCACCAACTAGCACATCAGGTTATAGCACTATTTCTAGTGATAATAATGTCCCATATTTTGATTAATTTTACCATAGACCATAGTCAATTTTTCGACATTTTCCATTGCACTTGGTATAATAATGTTGTCTAATAGAGTAGCAAGATGGTTGTCTTAATTTTATTATAGACCGTAGTCAATTTTTCTACATTTTCTATTGCATTTGATATACTAATGCTGTCTAATAGAGTGGCAAGATGGTTGTCTGATATTGTTCTATTGTAACTTTCTATAAAGATGGAGAAACCATGGGAGAAGAAGGAGATCATAAATTAGATCGATCGGGGCCTTAAATCAAAATCCTAGTTAAATTTAGTTTTTGGAATTGAAATTTCGTTTCTACTTCATCACATTGTTGCCTTGTTCTAGGGTCTCAAATTTCATGTCTACAAACGTTTTTATGCCTCTGCCTGGAAACTTCTTTATCTTCTCGTCTCTTCTTTCTAGGGTGAAGGAAAACTGAACCTTCCAGCCCATGTGTTTACATGTTTTTCTGTGCCATTAAAGGTCCTGAAATCTTGTTTAGGGACGTGGGGGAGACAAAAGGTACGGCGGGCTGTGATTCTTCCCATGTAAAAATTAAAGTCATGATTCATTATTGAATTCGAGGGGTCAGATTTTACTGCATGACTCTTCAGGTTCCTTTATCAAATAGCCTTTTTCAATTAATTACTGTGTATGATCGATACGTGGACATGCATGCATAAGAGGTCACATTAATTTCATCTGTGCTTAAAAGGGCTTTGCTTTTTTCATTGTTAAAATTACTGATTTGTCCTTAACTATTCAAGTTTTACAGCGGATATTCAGTGGTAATTTAATATTTTTTACGGATTCATTAATCATTACACTAGTAAACGAAGTTAGATAACTTATTTTTGTATTTTATTGTACAACGTAATTACTTTATTATCATTAACAATTAAAAAAAAACCTTTGAACAATGAGTATTTTAGTGTTTAACTTAATTTTAAAACAATTATATTACAACATTGCTATTAAAACTCAAAAAGTTTTGTTTTTGATTTAGAAAATTCTTTTGTCATTTGCATTTAATTATTTAATAGTTATTGAATGTGATTAGAGACATCAAGTAATTTTATAAATAAAAATAATATGGTTCCCTTGGATATTTTTTTTTGTTAAATATAACCTTTTAATTTAATCCTCAAACATTTAATTTTTCAGGTGTTGAACTTCTAAGTTATGTTTGAGTCAAGAATTTAATGCATTGTGAGTTTGAGAGTTTAATAACAGTTTACAAGGTTTACTATGTCTTGTCTCTTTTTTATTTTTTGTACTTTTTTAAAGCTATTTTTTCTTTTATGATTTCATTCATCAGCATTTTTTTATTTGTTTTCTTTGAGACTTATCTTTCTTGTAAAAAGTAACAAGGGCTACCTCAAATTATTTTGGGTTTTTATTAAATTTATTTTTTTTAAAGGGTTTTTTTTAAAATTTAATTAAATCTATTGATTTTATTTTTCGACTTTTAATTTGAAGGGTGTTTGAGCTTCTTAGTGTAATTAAGGTCTAGAATTTAATGTGTTATGTATTTGAGGGATTAATTCGAGTATACAAATTCACTTGGACTTGCTTGGTTTTTTTAAAAAAGAGTTCAATTTTTTCGGTTTCATCCATCAATATTTTTTTTATTTGTGTTTTATGAAATTTTTTTGTGGTTTTGAAAGTAACAAGGGTTAACTTAAATTTTTGTTTGTCAACCTTTGTTAAATCTAGCTTAAGAGTGAGCATTGGATGCTTGATTATGATTTATTTTTTTACTTTCTAAGTCATTATTTTGACAATAGTGTGATCTTTTCAGTAACTAAATACTTAAATTTTTTTTACTCTTTTTTAAAATATTGATATCACATGAACATCTTTTTTTACATTGGCAAACAAATATGCTACAAGCCATTTATCTAGTTTATTCTATTTTACATGCATTTATTTATTCACATTTCCCATAACTATTTTTCACGATGTTTTATTGCTTTGCCTGGCTATGTCAAGTGTTTGTTTCCTAAAAGTTTGGAAACATTGAATTTTAGGATTCATTAGTGATATCCACTAATTCACCATGAGAGAAAAACTTTTGGAATACTATTATAATTATTCTTTCCGTTGTTAATAACTAAGAATGGAACCTTGAAACCTCAAGGTTATATGTAGTCGCTAAATTTAATTTTAATGATACATATTAATTAAGAGAATAAGATATACAATTTTGAAAGTTCTTTGCAACATTGTTTCGATGCATTCACCAAGAAAATACTGGAAAGGATGGATGCCAAGTAATTCTTTTTCACCAAAGCAATATTTTTAGGCTATGAATTTGAAGTTGGAGCCTTGATGCTGGCTAGTGCACATGACTCCTTGTTGATTTCTTACATTATAATTTTCATGATGCATTCCCACCTCATGGTGACTTCTTCAATCTCTCTCTCTCTCTCTCTCTCTCTCTTTACGGTATGGTGGGGAGACAAACTTTGGGGGTATAAAATGATTGATTGACACGTTCATTTATCTTAACACTTCTGTGAGCAATCAATCATACAGCACTGATGATGACCATCGCACAATGGAAAATATTTCTTAATCTCTTCTAAATATACATTAATCCAATTCAATCCTTCGTTAATCCCCTCTTCATCTCTTCTCTTCGAGCCTCAGATTTTCTAATCCAAATCTCTGAGTTTTAACTAGTGAGGCATCTCCTCAGAAACGGTGCATTTATTTAATAGTTGTGATTCTGTGGATTAACTTTAATATTTAGGGTTGGAGTCAACGTTGTCTCAATCAGAATGCCAGCAAGATTTGATTTATGAAATGGGGTTTTCTTGGCGTGTGGAGCTCAAATGGTTAAGTAGAAGAAGCAAGGAATAGTTTTCGATTATAATATCAACAAAACCATGAAGATAGTGTCGACACACTTTGCCTAACGACAATTTCAATGCCAAGCCCTGTATAATTAAAATGTATAGTATACAATAGTGACAATTTGGTTGCACGTCATGGTTGCTTGAGATATTCGCATCTAATTGCTTTGTCCTTTCACATGAATACTGCCAATAAAAGTTTCTCGAATATAAAATTTTTGAGCCCTCATTCCTTCTTCCAACAAAGTCTTTCTCCTGAATTCTCAAGAGAAAATAAAAAATAAAAAATTATAATTAGCCAGTGTATATACCTGTATGTGGTATCCTCTCTTGGCATTTCATGTGGAATCTGAATTTTGTTCCTTAATGAGTCAAAATTTCAATTATCCAAAAGAAAAAACCTAACCAAGGAATCTATATTTATATTTTAATTAAGAAGCATTTTTAAGCAAATTTAATATCATCAAGTTATGACGTTCATCACCTTCAAAAAATGACAGAATGATATTAATTTTTGACTGATTTTTCATTTATGAGGGGTTGACTCCTCCTTCGCTAGATTTGGATGGTTATGAGAATTCCCATACATATATTAATTAATTAATTAATTAATTAATAATGACGACTCATAGTGATCCTCAAACCTGGTCTGCCCAGCCAAGTTCCAGAGATTTCACATGGAATTAAATTTATAATATTTTGTACAAATCATAGGTGATTTAATATTGTTGCACCACTTACAGATCCACTGATCAGTTTATAATTAAACTATTAAATATTCCCTCGGTAATTAACAGACCATGCATTGCTAAAGGTAAGAAAAGAAATCCGCCGCATGAGCTGGTCATTGACCCAAATACAGCAATCGCTATAGACTTTAAACTATAGATATTTCGGTTTCTGGACTTTTCTTGTATCTGGGTCCAGTGTTCTTGTCTTCTTTTGGGCCACGGGGGCTGTGTGTTCTTTAGATCTTTTCTCCTAAGATTACATAGCCTTCCATAGCCTTCTGAGAATTTAATGCATTGTGAGTTTGAGAGTTTAATAAGAGTTTACAAGGTTTACTATGTCTTGTCTCTTTTTTATTTTTTGTACTTTTTTAAAGCTATTTTTTCTTTTATGATTTCATTCATCAGCATTTTTTTATTTGTTTTCTTTGAGACTTATCTTTCTTGTAAAAAGTAACAAGGGCTACCTCAAATTATTTTGGGTTTTTATTAAATTTATTTTTTTTAAAGGGTTTTTTTTAAAATTTAATTAAATCTATTGATTTTATTTTTCGACTTTTAATTTGAAGGGTGTTTGAGCTTCTTAGTGTAATTAAGGTCTAGAATTTAATGTGTTATGTATTTGAGGGATTAATTCGAGTATACAAATTCACTTGGACTTGCTTGGTTTTTTTAAAAAAGAGTTCAATTTTTTCGGTTTCATCCATCAATATTTTTTTTATTTGTGTTTTATGAAATTTTTTTGTGGTTTTGAAAGTAACAAGGGTTAACTTAAATTTTTGTTTGTCAACCTTTGTTAAATCTAGCTTAAGAGTGAGCATTGGATGCTTGATTATGATTTATTTTTTTACTTTCTAAGTCATTATTTTGACAATAGTGTGATCTTTTCAGTAACTAAATACTTAAATTTTTTTTACTCTTTTTTAAAATATTGATATCACATGAACATCTTTTTTTACATTGGCAAACAAATATGCTACAAGCCATTTATCTAGTTTATTCTATTTTACATGCATTTATTTATTCACATTTCCCATAACTATTTTTCACGATGTTTTATTGCTTTGCCTGGCTATGTCAAGTGTTTGTTTCCTAAAAGTTTGGAAACATTGAATTTTAGGATTCATTAGTGATATCCACTAATTCACCATGAGAGAAAAACTTTTGGAATACTATTATAATTATTCTTTTCGTTGTTAATAACTAAGAATGGAACCTTGAAACCTCAAGGTTATATGTAGTCGCTAAATTTAATTTTAATGATACATATTAATTAAGAGAATAAGATATACAATTTTGAAAGTTCTTTGCAACATTGTTTCGATGCATTGACCAAGAAAATACTGGAAAGGATGGATCCCAAGTAATTCTTTTTCACCAAAGCAATATTTTTAGGCTATGAATTTGAAGTTGGAGCCTTGATGCTGGCTAGTGCACATGACTCCTTGTTGATTTCTTACATTATAATTTTCATGATGCATTCCCACCTCATGGTGACTTCTTCAATCTCTCTCTCTCTCTCTCTTTTTCCAAGGACGGTATGGTGGGGAGACAAACTTTGGGGGTATAAAATGATTGATTGACACGTTCATTTATCTTAACACTTCTGTGAGCAATCAATCATACAGCACTGATGATGACCATCGCACAATGGAAAATATTTCTTAATCTCTTCTAAATATACATTAATCCAATTCAATCCTTCGTTAATCCCCTCTTCATCTCTTCTCTTCGAGCCTCAGATTTTCTAATCCAAATCTCTGAGTTTTAACTAGTGAGGCATCTCCTCAGAAACGGTGCATTTATTTAATAGTTGTGATTCTGTGGATTAACTTTAATATTTAGGGTTGGAGTCAACGTTGTCTCAATCAGAATGCCAGCAAGATTTGATTTATGAAATGGGGTTTTCTTGGCGTGTGGAGCTCAAATGGTTAAGTAGAAGAAGCAAGGAATAGTTTTCGATTATAATATCAACAAAACCATGAAGATAGTGTCGACACACTTTGCCTAACGACAATTTCAATGCCAAGCCCTGTATAATTAAAATGTATAGTATACAATAGTGACAATTTGGTTGCACGTCATGGTTGCTTGAGATATTCGCATCTAATTGCTTTGTCCTTTCACATGAATACTGCCAATAAAAGTTTCTCGAATATAAAATTTTTGAGCCCTCATTCCTTCTTCCAACAAAGTCTTTCTCCTGAATTCTCAAGAGAAAATAAAAAATAAAAAATTATAATTAGCCAGTGTATATACCTGTATGTGGTATCCTCTCTTGGCATTTCATGTGGAATCTGAATTTTGTTCCTTAATGAGTCAAAATTTCATTTATCCAAAAGAAAAAACCTATCCAAGGAATCTATATTTATATTTTAATTATGAAGCATTTTTAAGCAAATTTAATATCATCAAGTTATGACGTTCATCACCTTCAAAAAATGACAGAATGATATTAATTTTTGACTGATTTTTCATTTATGAGGGGTTGACTACTCCTTCACTAGATTTGGATGGTTATGAGAATTCCCATACATATATTAATTAATTAATTAATTAATAATGACGACTCATAGTGATCCTCAAACCTGGTCTGCCCAGCCAAGTTCCAGAGATTTCACATGGAATTAAATTTATAATATTTTGTACAAATCATAGGTGATTTAATATTGTTGCACCACTTACAGATCCACTGATCAGTTTATAATTAAACTATTAAATATTCCCTCGGTAATTAACAGACCATGCATTGCTAAAGGTAAGAAAAGAAATCCGCCGCATGAGTTGGTCATTGACCCAAATACAGCAATCGCTATAGACTTTAAACTATAGATATTTCGGTTTCTGGACTTTTCTTGTATCTGGGTCCAGTGTTCTTGTCTTCTTTTGGGCCACGGGGGCTGTGTGTTCTTTAGATCTTTTCTCCTAAGATTACATAGCCTTCCTATATATATCTATATATATATATATATGTCAGAATAAAAATAAAGAAATAATAACAGTGAAAAAAAGATATCAAAGCACTCAAAAAATAGCTAAAAATTAGTTGATGAGATTTAAAAATATAAAAATTAAAATTTGACAGTATATATTGGATTTATGGAAGCTCTGTTGACAAAAAAAATTTAATTTGAAAAAAAAAGTTTAAAATTAGATATTTATGGATTGAATTAAATTTTATTGAAGGTTTAATTAAATTTATGTAGGGTTTGATTGCAAGAAAAATTGATTTTGAGGTCAATTTGGGCTTTAATTGGAAAAAATTGAAGTTTTGGGATCAAATTATAATTTTTTAGAGTTAATATGGTCAAATCAAGGGCTTAATTGCATAAATATTGAAGTTTGATAGCCAATTAGAGACTTAATTGAAGAAATTCAAAACCAATTATCAAAATGAAAAACACACGTAAATAGAAGGGTTGTAATTAAACCAAATCAGGGGCTAAATTGAAAAAATTAGACGTTTATTGATTAATTGAGGGTTAAGTTACATAAATTCATGACCAAAGATCAAAGTGAAAAAGACAGACAACTTCAGGGATGCTGTTTGATTTTTTCCATAAATGCAATTGCATTGATTTTTAAATCAAAATTGCAATTTAAGACTTAATTGAACAAATTACAGATTAAAAACCGATGTGGACTTTGACATAAATTTGGCTCTGTTTTTGTTTAAATAAAACGGTATGTTTTTGCTAAAACAGCGTCATTTTATACATTGTTCATAAAAAAAGAGCCAAAAATGGTGCTATTTTGAACAGTATTGTAGATTTTTTTTTTTTCCTTTGGATACACGAAGTAGGGGAAGAAGAAGATTTTTTTCCTTTGTTTCTCATTGCCTTCTTTTTCCTTAAGGACTAAAAAAAAGCCAGCCAACCCCACTTACCTAAAGCTTTCTACATGTTGGAGAAAAAGAAGGAGATGTGTCCTTTAAGTGGTGGAGGGGCGGCTGCACAGTGGTCGCCCCTACCTTTCTCTCCCTTATTTCTCATATAAATACAGGGGAAGAGAGTAAAAAGGGCAAAAGAAAAGAGAGCACAAGAAAGGGTGGAAGACCAAAAAAGAATAAAAAACCGAGAGAGAGAAAGAAAAGGAAAAAACAGAGGAAAAAGAGAAGGAAAACAGAGAAAAAGAAAAAAAAACAAAGAAGAATAGAGAGAAAGAAGAGAGGAGAGGATAGAGTACAGATAAGAGAAAAGGGGAGGAGAAAAGGAAAGAAAAAGAAAGAAAAAATAGGAGAGAAAAAACAAAGGAAGGAGAGGAAAAAGACGGAGAAGTACCGTTGGCCACCACAATCCCCCCACCGCAACAACACCGTCTCGATGCCATCTTAGGTAACCTCCTTCTACCCCGTTTATTTTCCTTTTGCTCAACCCCTGCCTGCATTTGCATGCCAAATGTGAAAATTGATGTTTTGCAGCAAATGATAAGGGGGCTAATTACTTTGCTTATGTTTTGCAGCAAATGATAAGGGGGCTAGTTACTTTGCTTATACACAGTAACCAACCCATTTGGTTTTGGGTCGGGTTTGGCCCAGCCCACAAATCTTGGCCGGGTTTGGCCTAGTTTCAAAAAACATATATTTTAAATTAAAAAATAATTAATGAAAATATATATATATTTCAAATTTGTGATTTCCCCGCATCTATTGTTTTACATGGTTTTGTTAAATCTCAGTCTATTTTTTGTCATTTAAAAAAAAAACGAATCCAGTAGTAAAATATTGGTTTTCTCAAAACTTTTAAAAATACAAAAATAAATTTGAAAATAGAAAAAAAAATATTTGTGTGCATACTGCCAAATATCTCAAAGCATGCATTTTGACTTTAATAAGAAGTTTATTAAAGTAAAGAGAACACTAACTAAAATTTTAAAAGCAAAAAAAAAATTATTTGGTTTGTCTTTTAGTATTCTAGATATGACATTACATGTAATACATATTCTATATATTACATTCTTTTTTGTTTTCAAATGCTAGAACAATTAGGTTCTACCCTATTAAAATAAGAACATTTTTATTGAGAAGGGTTTTTCTTGACCCTTTAGAGACACCATCAATTAGAAACCACAACAAGACTTTAGATTTTATTAGACAATAAAACAATATATAGCTTATCTCAGGTAAGGCGTAGTGAGGGTGCTAATACATTCTCATTACATAATCAGTCTTCGTACCCCATCTTTAAGACCAGTTAGGGTTTCTAGTGACCAAAATAGATGACGACTTCCAATTCATATTTTACTAATAAGAGACAAGAATTTTATCTCTTATCATATTTTGCTTAGATAGACCTTTACATTTTTCTAAATGGTGGACAATCATCATGATGACGCATTTCACATGCGACAAACATTAAAAAATTAAAATAACATTGTTTTGAATTAACCCAAATCAAGTTGAGTTGACTTATTTAAAATTTAAGTTGACTTCTTGTACTTGTAATAACTTGGATCTTAGACCATGTCATTGGTCATGCCAATTTTAAGTTTCTGGTTTGCTGCCCTACTTCAATGCTAGATATTTTGGTTTCTGGACTTTTCTTGTATTTGGGTTCAGTGTTCTTGTCTTCTTTCGGGCCACGGGAGCTGTGTGTTCTTTAGATCTTTTCTCCTAAGATAACATAGCCTTCTGTAGCCTTTTCTTTTCCTCTGTTAATCAATACCCATCTTGCAATCTTTTTGCACCATCGAAAACTTGATTCGCACAGTGTTCAGTGTTATTGAACAGTGCCTAGATTAGTGAGTTATTGATTAAATACTTAACTCCAATTCGTGATTCAGTTATTATAGTCAAAACTGAGACTTCATTTCACTTTTTTTCTTGAACATTGCTATAACCCATTTTTAGGTCTCCATACAAAAAAAGAATATAATCAGAAGAAAAATAAAGAAATAATAACAGTGAAAAAAGAATGTCGGAGCGCCCAAAAATAGCTAAAAATTGGTTGATGAGGTTTAAAAATATAAAAATTAAAATTTGATAGTATATATTGGACCGGTAGAAGCTCTGTTGACAAAAAAAAATATATAATTTGAGGAATAAAAGTCTAAAATCAGATATTTATGGACTTAATTAAATTTTATTGAAGGTTTAATTGAATTTATATAGGGTTTGATTGCAAGAAAAATTAATTTTGAGGTCAATTTAGGTTTTAATTGGAAAAAATTAAAGTTTTGGGATCAAATTATAATTTTTTAAAGTTAATTTGGTCAAATCAGAGGCTTCATTGTATAAATATTAAAATTTGATGACCAATTAAGGCTTAATTGAAGAAATTCAAAATCAAGGATCAAAATGAAAAACACACGTAAATAGAAGGGTTATAATTAAACCTAATCAGGGGCCAAATTAAAGAAATTAGAAGTTTGTTGATCAATTGAGGGTCAAATTGCATAAATTCATGACCAAGGATCAAAGTGAAAAAAGGCAAACAACTTCAGGGATGCAGTTTGATTTTTGAAAGGGATGCAATTGCATCAATTTTTAAATCAAAGTTGCAATTTAAGACTTAATTGAACAAATTACAAATTGAAAACTGATTTGGACTTTGACATAAATTTGGCTCTGTTTTTGTTTAAATGAAAGGGTATGTTTTGGCTAAAACAAAGTCATTTTATACATTGTTCATAAAAAAACAGAGTCCAAAACGGTGCTATTCTGAACAGTATTGTAGCTTTTTTTTTCCTAAACACACAAAGCAGGGGAAGAAGAAGATTTTTTTTTCCTTTGTTTCTCACTACCTTTTTTTTCCTTAAGGACTAAAAAAAAGCCAGCCAACCCCACTTACCTAAAGCTTTCTACATGTTGGAGAAAAAGAAGGAGATGTGTCCTTTAGATGGTGGAGGGGCGGCTACATAGTGGTTGCCCCTACATTTCTCTCCCTTGTTTCTCCTATAAAACAAGGGAAGAAAGTAAAAGGGGCAAAAAGAAGAAAGAACACAAGAAAGGGTGGAAGACCAAAAGAGAAAAAAAGAAAAAGAAGCAGAGAAGAGAATGAAAAACTAAGAGAGAGAAAGAAAAGGAAAAAACAGAGGAAGAAGAGAAGGAAAATAGAGAAAAAAAAAACAGAGAAGAATAGAGAGAAAGAAGAGAGGAGAGGATATAGCAAAGATGAGAGAAAAGAAAAGAAGAAAAGGAAAGAAAAAACAGGAGAGAAAAAAACAAAGGAGGAGATGAAGAAGAAGGAGAACTACCGTTGGCCACTACAACAACAGTACCACCTCGACACCACCTTAGATAACCTCCTGCTACCTTGTTTATTTCCCTTTTGCTCAGCCGTTGCCTGCATTTGCATACACCTTGTTTATTTCCCTTTTGCTCAGCCCTTGCCTGCATTTGCATGTAGAATGTGAAAATTGATGTTTCGCGGCAAATGATGCGGGGGCTAGTTACTGTGCTTATACATAGTAACTACCCATTTGGTTTTGGGTCGGGTCTAGCCCAACCCACTAGTCTGGGTCGAGTTCGGCCTAGTTTCAAAATATATATATTTTAAATTAAAAAATAATTAATGAAAATATATATATATTTCAAATTTGTGATTTCCCTGCATATATTGTTTTACGCGGTTTTTTTTAATCTTAGTCTACTTTTTTTAATATATATATATTTCAAATTTGTGATTTGCCTGCATATATTATTTTACGCGGTTTTGTTTAATCTTAGTCTACTTTTTGTCATTTTGAAAAAAAATACAAATCCAGTAGTAAAATATCGGTTTTCTCAAAACTTCTAAAACTACAAAAATAAATTTGAAAATAGAAAAAAAAAATATTTTTGTGCATAATGCCAAGTGTCTTAAAGCTAAAAAAATTATATTGTGTTTTTCATACACAAAAAAA
Source organism: Populus euphratica (assembly GCF_000495115.2). Taxonomy (NCBI): domain Eukaryota; kingdom Viridiplantae; phylum Streptophyta; class Magnoliopsida; order Malpighiales; family Salicaceae; genus Populus; species Populus euphratica. The sequence goes on from NW_011499947.1 coordinate 505,437, forward strand.
ATAATGTTTTAACATGCATTTTGGCTTTAATAACAAGTTTATTAAAGTAAAGAGAACACTGACCAAAATTTTAAAAACAACAAAAATTTTATTTGGTTTGTCTTTTAGTATCCGAGATACGATATTATACATAATACGTATTCCATATATTAAATTTTTTTTTTTCAAATGCTAGAATAATTAGGTTCTACCCTATTAAGATAAAAATATTTTTATTTAGAAGGGCTTTTTTTGACCCTTTAGAGACACCATCAATTAAAAACCACAACAAGACTTTAGATTGTATTAGACAACAAAACAATGTAGCTTATCTCAGGTAGGGCGTAGTTGGGGTGCTAATACCTTCTCTTTATACAACCAGTCTTTGTACCTTATCTCTAAGACTAGTTAGGGTTTCAAGTGACCAAAATATTAGATGGCGACTCCGAGTTCATATTTTACTAATAAAAGACATGAATTTTATCTCTTATCATATTTTGCCTAGATAGACCTTTATATTTTTTCTAAATGGTGGAAAATCATCGTGATGCTGCATTTCACATGCGACAAACATTAAAAAATTAAAATAAAATGTTTTGAATTAACCTAGATCGAGTTGAGTTGACTTATTTAAAATTTAAGTTGACTTGTTGTACTTGTAATAACTTGGATCTTAGACCATGTCATTGGCCATACCAATTTTAAGTTTCTGGCTTGCTGCCCTACTTCATTGCTACATGCTTTTCGAGTTCAACATTTAGTTTCTAACATCACTTAAAACTAGTTATTTGACCCGTACATCACTATGGGTCAAATATTTTTTTCTTATAAAAAATTATACATGTAGATGTTTTTCAAAGTGTTTTTGTAGTTAAAAATATTCTAATGCAAATAAAAAAGTCTATACATATATGTAATCAAATAAATTGATGATTATGTGTGCTAAAAATAAAATTAAGAAAATTAAGAAACAAATGAAAATCAAGATATTTAATATTATAAAGTGGGATATTTACCTGATTGCATTTTCTAAATTTATTTATTAAAATGAATATTTTATTCAATTAAACAATAATATAAACAGACACACACATTAAGTTAATAGAATAAAATGAAATGAAAACAAATTATACAATGCTCCACATATTAGAACTATTATTTAAAAATAAATATTTTTTATTTTCAAAAATAAAGTTCATCTATACAAAAGATAAAAATAATTTATCTATAAAGCATTAAAATATCTTCAAAAATTAATTTTTCATAAAATAATTTTTTAAAAAAATCTTTATCTAGAAAAGGTTAAATAAGAAAAATAAATTCACACATGAGTAATCTTAATTGAATCATAAATTTAAAAATTATTTTAAAAAAAGATGTTATAAAAGGTATTGATTAGAAAAAAAATATCTTAGGTATTATAGTTTAACTTGTCAAATTTATGATCCAGACTATAGATTTAATTAGGTTAAATAATTTTTTTCTTTTAAATTTGTACATAACACCCCCCCCTCTCTCTCTCTCTCTCTCTGTCTATATATATAAACAAGCCCAAGTATGTGAGCTTCAATTAACACCTTGGAGTGTGGGTGGGCCTACACACCACAAACAACATGTCACTTATCAAGATAAATGTCGTGTCATTTGTGAACCTAAATTATGGTTACCATTTTAGTAGCCAAAAAACTAGGGTGATGTTTTTTTTACTCTAAAAATCCAAATTTTAAGTCATTTCAACCCAAAAAAGCTCACTGACACCCCCTGTAACACCTATAAATCAACCTATCAACCCAAACAAAAAAAGCTACAAAAATCCAAAATTAAATTAAGATATATTTATCTTCCTTGAATATTAAAGCTTTAAAACACCAGCATCAAACCTATGTCATTGTATAGAAACCAAGAAAATCCATTTCAATGGTCGGAAATAGCTTGAACAATAACTTTCTCTCTCTTTGATAAAATCTAGCAACCTCTCTCTCTCTCCCCTTTCTCCAATAAGAAATGAATAATAATGTAAATAAATTTTTGTACCAAAAGTGATTTCTTGAAATTTAAAAGGATCTAAATTGTGTTATTTTTAAAGATTGAGGACCTAAGTGTATTTTTCATGAAATTCTTGGCACACCATCCATGTTTGACATCCTTTTTATGTTGATCTTTTTTCTTCTAATGCAACCCTAGCCTAAGATATCAAAAGCAATTATCTTTTAATTAGGATTAAGTCACCCAAAATAAAATTTTGAGTACCAAAATGAATTATTAAAATATAAACACTAAGTCCACAATATTTTGTGTGTGTGTGAACGATACCCATCTACTATAAAAAAAAAACCCACTCTTTTTTATTATTTTCTACTAGTTTTGTACTTGGGCTCCGTCGAGAGTTGATTTTCTTTTCCAATAAAAAAATGAATATGTATGCTTTTTTAATATAGTCTTGGATATAAAAAAACTCTTAATCATTAATCAAAATACTGATACACTTATCTAACTAATTAATTTGATATTTGATCAAGAGATAATAAGATATTTTATCCCATAACATAGATCATGTACTAAGTTGCATTCAATAACTATGTTCCTTCAAATATTTTATTTATTTAATTAAATGATTATATGTATGAATAAAAGGTAAAAACAAAAGTTTCAAAAGAAAGTGAATTGAATCAGACTATGAAACTCAACTATAAAACAATTCAATGTTGAATAATAAAATTAAAAAGAAAAAAATTAAAAAATTTTTGGGTCAAACTACATTAACTCAATAACCCTGCTATTATTAGTACATGATAGAGATAACCCTATAGAAAGAAAAGTGAAAAAAGAGTATGAAGACTAAATCTAAAATAAAATATTAAAAGATAAAATTAAAAAAAATTAAATTAAAAGAAGACATAAAAAAAATGAAGATTAACCAATAGTAACCTTTGATCACGAAATCTAGGATTGACCACAGAAAAAGCAAACTCAAAAACACAACAAATCAAAATTCTCAATTGAAAAAAAAGTTAAGGCATGAAAATAAAAAATAATAATTTAAGAAGTAACAAAAAAATTACTAGTCAACTCAGGCTAACGTGTCAACATCGTCACCATGGGCATATAATTTGGATAATTTTATAGAAATAAAAGCGAAAAAAGACATGAAGATCAATTCGATAAAATTAAATATTAAAGGATGAATTGAAAAAATATTAATTTTATAAAAGACCTAAAAAACACCAAAGTCAACCCATGTTAATTTTCAAAACTCATGGCTAAAAAAATATTGAGGGATGAAATTGAAGAGAAAATACAATAAAAAATATTCAAAATAACATAAATATCAATAAAAAAACATGGGTCATTCAGTATGGAAAAAAATTAAAATCAAATGATGAGTAATGAAATTAAAACAAAATCTAATTAGTGAAAAGATTAAAAAAATAACAAAAAAATAAGAACCAAAACTAATATAAAAACAAAATAAAATCTAATGATTAGAGATAAAATTGAAAAAACATAAACAATCAAAAGAAGTTAAAAAAAATGGATAAAAAGTAAGGGCTACATTAGATATAAAATATAAATGGTAGGACATTGCCACACTTTGGCTAACCACTTTTTTTTAATTAATATTTAATGTGTAAAAGGTCAAATTGTATATAATTTAACTTGATAATAACTAAAAAACCAAGATGCAAGGACACAGAAACCACTTGGAAGAAAGCTTTATTTTTGTTTCTTTCCTGGATAGTTTAGTAATTTAACCATATTAAAAAATATATATCTAAAAGCTCCTAGATGCGTGTTAATGTTTTTTTTTGGTTTCATTAATAATTAAGTTATTTTATTATTTATAAAGAAAATAAGAAGTCAATTTCCCTTATCAATGTCCCATTAACAAATATGTTTTTATTAAAAGATCAGATTCCTCCTTAATTTATATGTTAATTGCCTTTTTAGGAACAAAATAGGGAAAGTAATATTAATTACTACAGTACTTTTCAGCTTAGTTCTTTTATATTTAATTTAAACCCTCAAATACAATTTGCCATTGCAGTACTTGTTATTTATAATTCTTTATATTGTTTAGCTAATATGCAATATATATATTGTTGTGGCAGCAAATAATTGTATAATTATAAACTAAATAAATATCACTTGTCTAATTTTATTTACTAATATTTTTGGCAACAAGTCTCACCAGCCAACAGCCTTTTATCGTCCCTGTGGGTTTGGACTTTCTTATGGAATGATGGAAGCAGGATGAAGCAGGAAATTCAGTGGTTAGTATAGTTTAGTCACTTAGCCACACACTGTGATATGGGGTGGGAATTGTTGCCAGCTTCTTGCAGTTGATTAATTTGCCCACTGAGCCTCTTTTTTCTTGAATTTGAAAAAAGAAAAATCCGCTAAACATGTTATATTTTACGAAAATAAAATAAAATAAGTCATGTGGCATTAAGTGGGCTTCAAGCTCATTGACCAACTTATAACAAAAAACTGTAAATGTAGGGAAGCAGGGTACAAGACGAAAGAGAGCAGTGAAAATTGTACGTGGGGCAAATAAGAAACTGGTTCTTCTTGTTGTTTTGGGTTGTGGAGCACAACTGGCCTCTGCCTATACAAACCTGTTTGACCGTAACCAAGTATATGTTGCTGGGACTCATGAGGCAGACAAGGAGGAGCTGCTATTAATAACGGATGAAGAATGGCTCAGGGTTGAAATCTTCATATATATATATATATAGCATGACTTTCTGTTTTTTGTGAGTAATCTTAAAACTTCGTACAAATTCCACGTGACAGCAAGTTGACTTTAGCCTATCTAATTTATTAAGCTGCAGAGTTTACAACATACCTTTGAAATCTAATGGTTCTGTATATGAGGGATGAAACACAGGAATTGCTGCTGAGCACAATGAGATAATGTGCAATCCATGATCAAAATGGGAAATATAAAGTCTCTTACTGGAAAACGGAGAGATCAGAACGAATTGCAGAAAAGTTGATAACTAGGGTGAGCTTCCATTGAACGTGCACTGGCTTGTTTCCTTGAACAGGCTATTGCTTTGATTTTATCCTTTTGTTTACTTGCATATAATGTCATGAATTTGCAAGTACAACATTGTTTTCGGATTCAGGAATTATTTCAAAAAATTAAGAAGTATTATTCGGCCCAATGGTACTATCTCTGGCTCCATGAATGTGCAGACGAAGGATCCAAGGATTAGGCTCGCATCTTGTTGAATCTACTTAAAAACCAAAAAAAAGAGCGAATTCTTGTTGAATGATCAGTCCATTATAAAACAGTATTTTCTCACGCACATACAACCCATGAACACAATCCATAGCAAATTAAAACATTTAATTTTCAAGAAGACAATCGAAGAAAGGAATCCAAAACCCAACAAAGCCCGCCTTGGTAACCTATAATTTTTGCAAAGCTGATCATATAATCACATTAACTGCATGTGCGTGGGAATATATCTTCCAAAGTTGTTGTGCAAATGGTTTTGGCAAGGGAGGCCAATTAGTTGCTAGCTCTGAAGAAACTTTTCCCATTGTAGGCCGAGATTGGGGATTGGGAAGCAAGCATGCAAGTGCTATCTTCATGATATGGACTACACCCTCTGCTGCTCCTTTTTTAGGAAGCGAGATGTGTTGGTCAAGCACATCCTTCAACAATGTCTGTTGAGAAATCGGTGGCATCGAAGACGATGAGGAAGTCGCTTGTGATGAGATCGCCTGGGTGCCTTCCCATCATCACTTTCATTGTTACCAATCCAAAGATATAGACATCACATTTTTCAGTCACTTTCATCGTGTAAGCTAGCTCTGCCAAAAAAAAATTGGTCTTGCTTTGTTTTTATCACATAGTTGATAGAAATAAAATTGATAAAAAAAATTACTTGAGTATTTATAATATGAGCTAAAAACATACTATTATAGGAACTTAATGTTGAAGTAAAGCTACGCACCTGGAGCAGTATATCCAAAAGTACCTGCAAATGAGGTCCAATTGGATGAGTCAGACATCAACAGTCTAGCTGTGCCAAAGTCAGAGACATGTGCCTCATATTCCAAATCCAGAAGGACATTATTGCTTGCAATGTCTCGATGAATGATTGGAGGAGAGCAACAATGGTGTAGATAGGATAAAGCTCCATCCATCCCTTCCACAGCGTTTAGCCTTTTCATCCAATCTAACTCAATTGCTTGTTCCTCACTGCTTATAATCTTTCTCAAGCTTCCTCTTTCAATGAACTC
>NW_011499947.1:511964-561151 GCF_000495115.2 Populus euphratica
CGTTGTGGAAGGCTTTGATATCGGGAATGGGGCCTTGTAGCTTATTGGATGATATATCCACAACTGTCCAGCTTAATAGATCTTTGAAAATGCGCGGAATCAATCCAGAAAGCATGTTGTGAGAGACATTCAGTTTCCAACATTTGCAGTTGCCCAAGTTGCCACGGTATCTCTTGAGCAAGGAAATTTCTACTAAGAACAAGATCTTGAAGAGAACGCAGGAAGCCTATCTCCTGTGGAATGCTATTTGTAAATTTGTTATTACTGAGGTTCAGCAACAATAAATCTGTGCACTCCCCAAGTTGTTTTGGAATCGTTCCACTTAGATTATTAGATGCTAAATCAAGGATATTGAGAGAAGCATCTTGATGTCTGAGGGAATGGCACCTGAAAGATGGTTGTTGCTAAGAGTAAGGCTGCACAACAGCTTCAACCCCCCTAATTCTTTGGGGATGGTTCCTCCAAGTGATTTGACGTGAGATCAATCAATTGTAATTGAGTAGCCTTCCCGAGCTCTGCTGGTATCTCACCAGAAACATTATTGTTCGAGATTTTAATGCTCGCTAGGATACGATAATCTCACCATTTCAAAGAAAGCTCACCATAAAAATTATTGTAACTCAAATCAACTTATTCCAAATTTGGATAGATGCCAAAATCCTCAGAAATATTTCCTGTCAATTGATTCCCATCAAGTCTCAGTTGGTGCAAACCGGTACAGTTTTTCAAGCTTTTCGGGATGGAACCGGAGAAATAGTTGTTGGCAGCGGTAAGATTTTCCAATACTCCTCTATGGCATACCTCTTGTAGCAAATGACCCGTGAATTCATGTCAGACATACTCAAAAACTTTAAATGGGTTAGATTGTTCATCTCTAGGGTCAATGGGCCGTGAAGTTTATTCTTAACGAAGCTTAATTTCACTAGAGATTTAAGTTGTCCTATTTCTGAAGAAACATATCCACATAAATTATTTGACCAATAAAACAAGGAATTCCACCTGTTAAAACATTATGTGACAAGTTAAGTTTATTAATAGGCTCTAATAACCCAATTTCTTTATTTTTAGATTAGTGTGGGTGTTCGGACTAGCTTGCGCGCACCACGACTAATCCCACGGGCCCTGAAGTTAACGATCATATAAGCTTCCAGTGATCATCATATGAGCAATCAAGGACTTGAACCTGAGACCACAGAGGGAGCAAACCCTTTAGTTCTAAATCTTTATCACTTGGCCACCATCTAAATGGTTAATAACCAATTTCTTGAGGAATGGAACTAGAAAGTTTGTTACCTCCAAGAAAGAAAGAGTATGCATACATCTCTTAAATTTTCAATGAAATTACGGATTTTATTAGTTAAAATAAGATCACAGAGGGAGCAAACCCCTTAATTCTAAATTTTTATCACTTGGCCACCATACCAATTTCTTTGAGGAATGGAACTAGAAAGTTTGTTACCTCCAAGAAAGAAAGAGTATGCATACATCTCTTAAATTTTCAATGAAATTACGGATTTTATTAGTTAAAATATTATATGACAAGTAAAGTTTGTCGAGAGACTCTAGAAACATGATTTCTTGAGGAATAAAACCAGAAAGCTTATTACCCGAAAAAAAAAAGTAGGGATAGGTTTCTTAAATTTCTAGTAGTTGAGGGGATTCCACCTGTTGAAATGTTACTTGACAAGAAAAGTTGATTATAAGATTCTAATAACTCAATTTCTTATGCAATGAAACCAGAGAGTTTGTTACTATAAAAGATTTTAAAGAAAAGTTTTGAAAATTTCTAAAAGATCGTTATTAGCAGCATCCAAAATTTCCGTGATCAAATCTAGTGTAGACAGTTCAAGAGAGGTCGAAGGTTTTGAACAGCTACACGAGATATACTATGAAAGATTGTAAAGAAAGCCTCACTGGCTTATTCATGGATCACGAAGATGTTGTTTTAATTAATTTTGTTATTTTCCTTAATTTTTCTGAATTTACTATCAATTCTGATTTTATGTTTTTTTTTTTTAATATTTTAATTGTTTCTGTATAAATATCAATTTATGATCAATTTAAGATTTTATAAAACCTGTCAAAATATATCATATTTTTATTCTTAGAAATAAAATTATGAGTTAGAAATAAATTTATGAGTTTGGATTTTTGTATGTTATGCTATTAGATCAAAACTTTTTTTTTTTATTTGTATTTTTATATTAGATGGTATTATAGCTCCAAGATCTCTTATTTTATATTGTTATTTTTTATGTATTTTTTATAAATTAATTATTCTTTGATTTTTTTCATAATCATAAAAATTACGAGGATACTACTTTTTATTTGAAACTCGTCTTTTTAAATTATAATATATTTTTGCTTAAAACACATGCTACTAATAAAAAATATATATTCATTCAAAAAAAATTAATAAGGAAATTGAAGCTTTCTCACCATAATTATATTCACTTCTATTTAAATTATTGAGATTATTTATTTTAATTATCTTGAATTTTTATTAGAAAAACCACGTTAATAAAAAAAAATATTTTTTCACCCAAAAAAATTGAATAACTCGAAAGATTCGAGTGAAACGAGAGATGCAAATATCGAAAGCATTTCATCAGCACATATGAAAGATGATGACAAACATTCATATACTCACTGCTGAACATATCTATAGCACTCTCATAGGCTATCAAAACTACATCTTATTGTACTAGGACAGCTGTTTCCTAAAAATAATATGGCAAGTTCTCTCTCTTTTTGGGGATGGGGAAAAAATACCATCACATCATATTAAGAAGTTAGAACACGAACTTTTCTTCCTCTGCCCCCACTGAGAACACGCCATCTTCCGTCTCTCCAAGAGCGGTGGCAGTTGAATCGCTTATGCCCAGCAGCTGCTGCAGACGGGACAGTTTTTCTGGTGCTGGGTTATTTTTCTTGTAGATGGTGTACAAATCAGCTAGCTCCTCAGGCACCTCCCATGTCAAAGTCTCTGAAGGCACGGCTTTATCACAAGCCAGCAAGTCATTAAGAGTGGAAACCTACAAAAGTGGTTAAAAAAGACCTCAGACCTCTTCCCCTCTTGGCATTATTAAAATTATTTAAATTGAAAATAAAATAGTACACACCACTCCTTGTTGATTTCTCTGCCTTAGTAGCGCCACAGCCTGAATTAGTGAGTTCGACAGTCTACTCCGTGCAAGCTCATGGACAACCCCTTTAGCCTTCTCGGCATTAATGTTAAGATCTACTGGGATTTTCTCATAGACTTCCTCCTCGTCAAACTCCCCAGTGCCAGATGAGAAAATTTCATCGACAGTTTTCTTGTACAGGTTTTCTCGCAACTTTTCAGATACCATGCTGTTGAAATCAATACTTGCTTCCTTCAGCTCTCTTATCTGTTTCATATTAAGCCTCCCTCGATTGATAGCAGTTTCAAGAGCAGCTGCCATTTTTGTAGTAGTAATGTTCTTTATCACCTTCTGTGCATACTCGGGTGGCAAGCCAACTTGCTTCTGCAAGTCATTGAGCTGCTCTATCCTGGCTTTTGTCAATTGTCCATCAGCTAAAATTACCTCAGCTTGTTGTCTAAAAGCCTGCTCAGCTAGGCTCCTGTGGACTTCCACAATTTCCTTTACAGTCAAACCCAAAATTCCACCAAGCTGATTCAGCAAAAGGTATTCTGAATCATCCTTCTTCGTGGTGATTTGAGCACCAAATGGAATTCTGGTAACTTCCCCGGTTAGGCAGTAAAGTAGATATGTCTTGTAGAGGTCAGTCCTCTCTCTTTCAGAAAGGTCATCTTTAAGATTTATCTCAGCCTGGCCAGGCTTGCCCATCTTTGCAGCAACCTCCTCACTTGGTCTTATTTTCTTAAGTGTCTCAAGGGACTCCCATCCCTCGTCATCCCATTCATCATCCTCTTCAATTTTCTTGTCTTCCACCTTACTAGGCTCTTCTGGAGGGGTATCAGAAGATTCCCCTTTTATGTCAGCCACCAGTTGAGTCACCACCAATGAATTGAAGGCAATCAATTTCCTTAGTGCTTTAGCACCCTCAGTACGGTTTTCAGCCATCCGTGCTTGCTTTACAAAGTTTAAGAAAATCCTTCGAACCTGCAACAAGGAAGAGTTTTTGAGCAAAAGGAAATGTGTTTAATTTATGTTCTGTATTAACAATACACACTGGATAGTCAAAGTGTATACTCACCGCTTTGCCAGCAATAGACATGGCAGCCTCCCGTGTTAAGCGCAAGCTGTGAGCAGCCTTTCTTACAGCCTTCTTAACATCAGCATCATAGCCATCAACCCCTGATGCAATTGCATCTTTAACCACCTGAAAAACAATGGCATGTATCAGCAATGAATTGATTAATTTGAGCAACAATTCAGAAATTAGCATTATGCAACTTAAACCCTAAAGTAGAAGTGTAACATCTCTTAATTTGGATTCAAATGGGAAATTCTATTTATACCCAAAATATCAAAGATAATTGAGCAAGAAGTGTCAGGACACCAGCAGGAAGTCAGCACGAGAAGACCCTTACCCTTAATGATATATGCATACAGTTTTAAAATGTAAATCCTCAAAGCAAGCAAGTAATAGAGAGGTTAAATAACATTCAAAAACAAGAAACACGGCCCTCTGTACACTCCACACAACCCCATTACATAAGTATAGACACTTGTCCCTGCTGACCTCCACAATCTAAAATACAGTTTGGAAAACCTAAGCATGGTTCTCTTGAACAGATTACGTGCTTTTATAATGTTCAAAACAGCCCTATCCCATAGTGTATAGATGTCTCCAAGTCCCCATTGACCTCTTTAATCCTAATTCAACTTGAAACCACCTAGAATTAGATAGAGGTGCATTGTTGCGAAGGAAACCAATTGAAACAGACTAGTTCTAGAAGCAGAGGCATGGAGCACAAACCAATGAGACAGGCTTGAGGAAAACTTTCATATTGTAACCAGAAATATTATAGAAAAATTGATTTTACCCTTTCAAATAAACTGCCACAGATATCAGAATGAGCTGCATCGATAGTTTGCTGGGGAATACAGAGCATGACTCTCAAACGAGTCAGCGCTTTAACATCCTCATCACTCAACTCTCCATCAGCTGCACACTGCTGAAGCTTTTGCCTGTAAATCTCTGGAAATAAAGGAGCATTAGTTCCACTATGCAAGAGAAAATCTGAACAGGCAAAACAAAAAATATCCTCTAGATACTTGTAAAAGGTCTCAGGATGACATTTTAAAAACATTGATGCTAGCAATCAATTGATGTTAGTTACCTTCATGAATCTCAGTGGCTTTTTGTGGATCAAAGTGCAACTCCTCACAGAGATTTTGTAGGAAGGCTGCTTTGCTATCAGCAAATTCTAAATCACCACTTGAAACAGCCTGTGCAAGCCGTTTACGATATACCTTTGAAGTGATGTCAAGCATAATTGATTCTGCCTCCCTTTTACCTAAGCCAAATATATTCTTCAATTGATTTAATGCAGCAAGCTACAAAAAAATATAAGAGGGTTATGACATAAGAAATGTACATAGAAGGTGATGAAAAGGTAAGGTATCAAGTACTAATAAGAACAACTTTCTTTTACACACGTCAATAAAGTGTAAGGCAGCATTCATCACCTTATGTTCTTCCATGTGACCAACAGATAAAGCATCTGTAACATATGCCCTATAAAGAAGCTTCAAATCGTCTATCTTTCTCTCATTGTCATACTCACCACCTAAGGCACAAACACTTTAGTACCAGCTCAAAACTGACATGTCAAAAACTTGATCTTGAAAAAACATGAAAGCAAGAGCTCCTCCAGGATCCAAACCTGATACAGAAACTGGACCAACTCCGCAGGCAAATGAAGCTGCATCCTTATGGTTCTTTAATGAAATAAGTTTGTTGTTGAATGCCAGTATCTTATCAAGCTCTTCCACAACTTTCACAACATCCTGGCTGTAAAACCTAATTTAATTATATGGTGCAAATTACATAAAAGCTAGCATATATGATACTGTTGGCCAAAAGTTCCAAAGAGTAAAGCAATACAGATTCTGACATATCAAACATCAGGTCTTTTCTTTTCCAAATTAAAATAATAAAAATCTTGAAAAGACATTCATAAGCTGGAATTTAAGATAAGTGGAAAAGATCATACACTGTTCTTGTCCTAGATTTCAGCCTATCAAGTGCTGCTGAAATATTTTTCTCAACCAGTTTTCTTGTGTGCTGCCTAAATAAGTCCTCTGCAAGCTGTCACAAACAGAACATGCCATGTATGAAAAAATATGAACAGAAACACAGAGACCACCAATGAGAAGTCGAGAAGAAGGAACCTCATCTGAAAGTCGACAAGAAATCTGTGCTTGTCTAAGGCTAACAAGTTGTTCCACATCAATATCTATTTGAAAGGGGAAAAAACACAAGCATGTTAGAAAGGGTAAAAAATGCAAAAGGAATTTTCAACTCATCCTCAATACATATTATCAGTAGAATGATCATCCAAGCATTTTGTTTTCGAAACAAAGCCAATGAAGAAGATTGTATACAGAGTAATAAAAAATTTGAGCCTAAGCATTCCAATCCCTCCTCCCCCATGGTCCAACCCCAGCCAGAGTTATAAACAAAATCTAAAAGGAAGTGAAATATCAATCCCGTGAAATTAAAAACTAGAGCAGTGGATAGTTGTAGTGGCTAAATAATCAAATAGATATTGTTGATAACCAATGACTTAGGATATCACCCATTACAGTGCACAAACATACCACACCTCAGTGATCAATAAAAGCTAAATGAGCAACCCTACCAAACCATGATATATAAAAGTTGACAATATATAAACAGCTTGGTGTTCACTAATCACAGCATTGCTTACCACTGAAATCAGCTAACACAAAATAAAAGAACCATTACAGACAATTTATGTTAAATTTACCTTTTCCAACTGATTTTAGCTTTGAAGAATACAACCTCTGGGCATTATCGCGAATAGCAATTTCAACCTGAGACAAACAAGAGGAATACATAATATCAATAAACTGGGAAGAATGAAAATAAAAAAGCAAACAACTAGAAGTTCAATGCATGTCAACTTTTGACAAAATATAAATAACAGGACAGAAGATATGCTACTGGTGGCAAGAAGCTGAATCTACAAAAAACAAGTGCACATAGCTAGAAATAGAAACAATTGATAAAAAAATACCTGAGAATCAGTGACCTTGAAAACACGTTTCCAAGGTAAAAGAAAAGACGATGCTTCTCCAAAAACAAGAGTTGAAACATATATCAATTTCTGAAATGCCTGCACTGGAGAATCAATAATAATGGTCAAGTTCCATATCTTCATTAAAAAATTTCACTAACCAATGTCTCCAGATCCAGAATTAAGATTCCAACAAGCAAAATTACAAATGACTTGCCCGACGCTGCTCTACATCTCCATCACGATCCCCGGTTTCAAGCCTTTGCCTGAAAATTCGCCTCCCAAGCTACCAACCAGTACACAAAATAGCAGTGTAAGGAAACATTTCTCAAATTCACTTCACATACAACCATTAGCATACTCATTCTTTCAAATGCATACATCTAGTGAAGACAACAATACCTCCACATGCATGCTAGCAGCATCTGGGTCGTCAATGCCCAAAGCATTTTTAAAATTAATGATTGTTTCAACTTCATTCCCTTTAAGCTCTTCACCCCCAGGAGGAAGGACAGAGGACACAAACCTAAACCGAAATCAAGGTGAAATAACCAAAATGTTAGCAAAGAAAGAAAACAAGCTCCAAAAGCAAACTCTTCAACAAAATTACTAAAAACAAATTCAACATCGATTCTAACTTACCGACTGTATAAATCGCAAAGCTCCGCATTAAATGCCTCATCTTGCTTGCTCACACCATATCTGCAAAATTCAGCATTCACAAATAAATTTCAAAAACTAACAAAAGTAAAGCTAAACACACAACAACTCAAGTCTCTTAGCACGAAACACCAATACAATCATAAACTAATCCAAAAATAAACAACTTTCAACTCAAATTCGCCAAAAAAAATCACACTGCACACATGATGTTAACTATAGCCAACATGCCCAGAAACACATCAAAACATTAACCAAATTTTTTTTGTTAAAAAGCACCAACTTTTTGGCAAAAAAGCAATAAAAATCAAAACTTTAACAATCAAGCCAAAATAAAATTAAAGGTAACTAACTTTTTAGCAATGCCTTCAATCTCCTCCTTACTAACTTGAATGGGATCATCAAACCCAGAAACATAATTGTGCAAATTTATGGCCGCAACCTCCGGAACAGCCGAATTCAATGCAAAAACAACCGCCCCACCAGCTGCCCCGGCCACAGCAGCACCGCCAAGTGCCAAATTCCGAGACCCGCCACCGAACTTATTCCCTAAACCATACCCAGCAGCTAAAGCTCCAGCTAGGATTATCGCCGAGCTTGCCAATCTTAGCGTCGGCGAGAGATTACTCACTATAGGTTGAATACCTGTTAGCTCTCTCTTTCCTCCAAAAACATTATCGGGTTTTGATTCTAAGGTGACGGTGGAGGGGGTTTCTGCAGCGGAGCTGCGGGGGTAGGAGACGAGAAAACGGTGGCGTTTAGGGAGGGTTAGAGAAGACGGAGTGAGCTTGAGAGGGATTGGGGAGAGGAAAGGAGTGGAAGGTGAAGAAGCGAGGAGAGAAGGGTTCATTTGATGGTGTTAACGGCGTCGTTTTAAAGTTAGAGAGGAGAGAAAGGAGGCTTATAGGGTTTAACGAAGAGTGGAGAGTGGGGGGAGGAGGATGGAGAGAGAGGCGAGCAGGTGGAAACAAAGAAGATAAAGCTGCGTGCATAGTACTGAGCAAATTGTTTATTTAGTCCCTAATTTTGATATAAGTTATATCTTAGTCCTTCAAGTTTATAAAACTATATTTTAATCCTTTTCCTTTTAGAAAATTGATTGTTTTTTCCTTTAAAAGTTTCACCATGTAGGCTATTTTCTAATACATTAAATTTTCAAATATTATATATGGTCACTCGGGATTAAAAAAATATCAATAATGTTTTAGTTGATAAGAGTTTGATAGGTTTAATTTATGTTTTTTATTTAATTTTATATTTTAATATTAGATTTATTAAAAATTTGATTTTATAATTCATTTTAGTTTGTTTCTATTAATTTATCTTGATTACATGATTCAAGTTGTAATTTTGACAGATAAATTATATTGAGTAGAGTTTTTTTTAATTAGTATTTTTTTAATTTTATTTTTCAACAATAAGTTGAATATAAATTAAACTTAATGATTTATTTTTTATTTGTTTTCTATGAAATTACTCTAATTTTATAACACGAGTCACATGTTTTATAAGTTAACTTAGATAAACTCAGGTTATTTGATTGTGTTATATTTTTATATTGATTTTTTTTAAAAAAAATAGCTTTTAAAAATGAGTGAATTAAAAATTAAGCTTTATAGTTTGTTTTGATTTTCTTTTTATGAGATTATTATAATTGCATGACCTTAATCATAGGTTTAGCAGTTTGACCCGAGTTGATTTATATAAATATTTTTTTACTTTCTATGAGATTACCTTGGTCTCATGATTTAGGTTATGAGTATGATAAACTAACTTATGTCAATTTTTTTGTTATTTTTTAATTTATTTTTTAAAATTTTATGATTCAATATTAGGTTTATTTAGAATTAAACTCATCATTTTTTCTTATTTTATCTTTTATAAATTAAGTTATCTTAATCTTATTATCTAGATTATGAGTTAGGTGAATTAATTTAATTTGACTCAAATTATTTTATTAATTTTTTTTTTAATTTCATCCTTCACCATTAAAATTGATTATTCCAAGTTGCAAGTTAACTCAAGTTTTTTTTTTAATTTAAGCTTGATTTTATAATGTTATTCTAATCTTATTACTTAATTCATAAGTTTGACTAGTTAATTTGAGTTTTAAAATCTTTTTTTATTAATTTTTTTAAATTTCACCCTCCAACATTAGATTGATTGAGAATTGAATTTTATCATTTGTTTTTATTTGCTTTCTATGGAGTTATTTTATCACATAACCTCAAGTTGTGAGTTGTTTTTTTTGTTTTTTTTTATTTTATCTATTAACATTGGTTTAATCAGGAATTAGATTTGATATTTGATTTTAATTTTCTTTTTATAAGGTTATCCCATTTTTATGACTCGAGTCATGAACTTGACAAGGTAACCCAAATTGAATATTCAATATGTTTTAGTCTCAATATTTTTTTCAAAAACATGTCGTCTTGAATTTTTTTAGTTAAACTATATTTTTAATAATTTTTCAGGTTGTCTCTGAATCTATCAAGTTGACGGGGTCAGCTCTCATACAGTTTAAATTTTTTTCTTCAATAAAACTTGTCAATAATACCTAGAAATTTTCTTATATTAAAAAAAAAATCATCCACAACATAGCACGAACAACAATCTAATCATACACTAGAAAATAATAGAAAAATTATTTTGACCAACCCGATAGCGTGGTAATCCTTTATCCTCATTTAAAAAAAATACATTTTACATCCTTCTGTTTATATATTTAATAATAATTTACATATTAAGTCCAGCATTAGCAAAGGTTATTGAAAAAAAATTAAAAATATTATAAAAATGTCATTATAATTGATTTAATATTCAAATTATCCTTATAAGTATTTTCTTCCTTTTACTACCATTATTTTCCAAATCATAATCTAGAAACCATAATCCTCGATCCTAAATCAAAACTTAGGGATATGCAATCTGTAAACTACACGAATAATTGGTTTCCAAATCATTTGCAGGTGAGTCTAAGGGAGAAAGTATTTGACTAAAATCAACACAATCGATTAAACCACCACCAAATAGCCACTTCAAAAACCACCATCTTAATCATAGGCATTAACAATCCTTCATTTTCAACTATCATATACCAAATCTGCTATGCATTGTATGCTTAAAGTGAGAAATCTATTAGAAGTAGCCCATATAAATTATTATACCAGAGATGAAGAAAATACAAGTTCTTTGAATTAGAGAAATAAAAAAAGAAACTCGCCACTAATACCAGTGAATTTGTCGAGAAACAATTAAGGTTTCGTTTGGCTACGTACACGGTGAGGTCCAACCTGCATTTTGCATTCCAAAGCATAAAAAATGAGGCTTTTGCATGCAAAACGCAAGAGCATCGCGTAGCCAATTGGATTCTAAGAAAGTACGGTGAAATTAGAATATAAGCGTCTTTGTTTTTATGTATAATCTATTTTTAAGTATTTTTTAAGTTATTTTTTTTAATTAATATTAAATTGATATTTTTTTTAAGTATTTTTTAATGGTTTTGAAGTAATTATGTCGAAAACTAAAAAAATAAATATAAAAAAAGATATTATCTTAATATATTTTTAATTAAAAAATACTTTAAAAAATACATTCCAATGCATTACCAAACACTATTTTAAATCTTACATAGGCGATCTAACAGCGACACAAGTAAAGGCAAATTGGAGGTTTTAATTATGTCATGGAATGGACACAAAATATGCTTCCATCTATGAAAGTTAAAAACGAGTTGTTTCTTACATTTTTAGGGTCTTGTTTCTCTCTTTCCCTGCAAAAATGGTTTATTAAAGAGGAAAGTTGGTGGGTCAGGTCTTGTGATGATTCGAGAGGGAAAAGCGATAAATTAATGTAGTATGTTGTCGTTGAAAAAGGATGATGATGGTAGTGGTTTAATTAATTATGTTGATTTTCAGTCTAATATTTTTATTTTTCTATTGTTTAGATGATGTTTTGAAGGAGAAAAGAAAAGGAAAAGGAGAGATGGTTGTTATAAAGAGATAAAAGAGGAGATAAGATGTTTAGGGATAGAGAAGATATGAAAAGAGAGAAGGAAAGGGAGAAGAGAGAAAATATTTCCAGCATATCAGACTTCGATGGCATATCGAAGGTCTTCGAGGTGTGTGTCATTCATTATCTTTGATTTCATCTCTCTTTCTCGTGGCTCTTATGATTTTGTCCTTCTTTTTAGTTGATGAACTTTCTCTTGCTGGCACACATTTGAATCAATTTCTTCTAAAGAACTTCGTGTGGGAGATTCACTCTAGCTAGACACTACTTTGTTGGCTTTGCTATTTATTTTGATTCCTGTAGTGTGCATGGAAATGTTGGCATAGCAATCATACATGGTATGGTTCTTTCGTATGGTGTTTTACGATTTTGGATGGTGCTCGAGGGGTTACGAATTGCTGTGGGGGAGACAACTGTGATTATTGGGGTGATTGATTCGGAAGATTTATACCCTCTTCTCAGAGCTATATATGTTGAAACATTCTTTTCTGTCATTTCATTGCATGTAAATGCCATGCAGTTCAGAAGAGCCCAAGATCAAGATAGTGTCGTCCATATAAATTATGCTTGAGTTCATTTTTCTCGTTGTTAATTGCGGTTGTGATTCGAATGCAATTTGTAGGGAGACCATGCTTTTCATTATTATACAGTACTAAGGTCCAAGTATCAGAGAAAATTCCCTGCAAAAAATGGCCGCGTGTCAAAGTGAGCAAGATTATCTGGTGGAACATCAGCTTCTGGATCCGTGGAAAGTTGTGAGAAGTGACGATGAAGAAAATTTGGGAATTGTGGAATGAGTTCATTGGATAATGTGAAACTGAGCCAGAAATTCATGGAATCCAGTATTTTTTTTAATCTGAATGGGGATACTTTGAAGGACCGAAAAGCTCGAATATAGCTCTTCAAGATGGCTACATGAACCTGATGAGAGTACTGCCAGAATAGGTTATTATGTCATCCAGTTCAGATTTTGAAGCTTGGTTGAGCTTAGCTGTACTTGAAGAAACTCCAGGAAACCCCAAGGTACCCATTGTGCTCATTTCATTTTCATAATTCACCATTACTTAACATGGAGCATTTCATCTCAGTGTTTCATATCAGATTGATACACTATGGAGTTGAATCTGATTTGCAACATCGTTCAGGGTGCTGCTATCTATCTTAGCATTTTTATTTTTCTAATGTATACAATACAGAATGGTTGATTCCATGCTTTGTTGAAATTTTTACACCTATAACATCTCTGCTTCTTCGTTGAAGAGGAAATCTAAGAAAACAAAGCTTATTGTTATCTCTCGACATTCACTGATGCTTCACATATCGTATAACATAATTGTTATCTGCAAAATGGTCGGGACAGCTGTGGCTGTAAAGCGGGAGATATTTCCAAGAGATCTCATAATGTTGTCACTGGCAAAGTTCTCACGGATTATCCTGCCCCTTGCTCCAACTGAAGTATTGATTTCAAGGGCCAGTGATTTTCCATTGATACAAAATTCCGGTGAAGGAAAAAGGCCTGAAATGGAGAGAATGGTCGGATCAGAAGAATTCTCAGTGCTGTGAATGAGTTCTATACTAATGTATGCTACCTCAAGTTTCAAAATTCTTGTTCCTCGCAGGCCTCTCTGGAAGGAATGGGTTGAGAATTTGCACAGGCACACAAGCGTTATTCCTGATGCACAATTGGATAGGTTAGAAATGCTTGGAAAGTCTGGAAGGAGAATTTTCAAATCAGTAAAAGCATTGCAATAGCCATAAATCAGTAAAGCGGTAAAGGACTTCATCTGAACTCGTCTTTTTTTTTTTTGCTAGATTCTCACCACCTGATTTGTTGTTTGTCTGAGGACTAACCAGGCGAATTATCTGTGAAGGCAGAGCCTCTGTTTCCCTGTCTCTACCATGGCGATCGGTTCTCGCCGATGATATTAACAAACCATTTACAAAGCTGCTCGAGCATGAAACTTACCAATATGATATGCTTCTTTCTGACTGCTCATCGAAATACAAGGGGAATACCAAAAATGTACGGATAACATTTTAATTGAAACCTGATAGATATCGATTCGAATCGATCCGAGTGGATAGGTTTTTTGGATATATATATATGTAACATTAATAAATAAAATATAAACATTAATAAATAATGTTTGTGATGCTCAATTAAATTGTTCAGGTGATTAAACATTGACACCGTAGCACTGTCTTATGATCGGAGATCGCCCCAGTACAGTGGATCGCCCTGCAAACTTCTTGCATGTCAAAGTGGCTGATGGTTGCTCAGTTCATCGTGTCCCAGATATGGACAGATATGGAGTCGGCGGAATAAGAAGAAACTTTCCGATCAAAATTAACCAAGAAGGAAGAGTCGTAGAGGGTATGATTCTTGGCAGTTTTGGTGTCTTATTGACCTGTAGCACATATGATGTTGGCTTGTCATGCAGAAAACAGTTTTAAACTTGTAATTGACAAATGCTAGGAGTTTATGTCTTCATGAGTTTTCTGGTCTGTAGCTATCTTTTTGTGCGGTCTTAAAGCATTGTCATAAAGCCCAGGTTATTTGACAAGTTAAAAAATTAATATAAATTATATTTTAAAATTTTATATGGTATTTTAAATTATTGGGTTAAGTTAATTTTTTAATATAATATTAGAGTTTTAATGATTAAATAATTATAAGATGAAATTTTATAATTTTTATTTATTTAATAAAAATTAAGTGTAAAAGAATATAAATTTCTAGTCATCTAATGTGATAAGTCGATTCGACTAATTATTTAATTTATTTTGTAAAATATTTTGTAAAAGTTTAGATAAAACTTGATTTAATTAAAAAAAATAAAAAATATTATTTTTAAATTGATTTATTTAATTTATGATCTATGTTATGGTTAGACCAGGTTTAATTAGCATGTTATTAATTAAGTTTGGTTCAGATGTTTATTTGTTTTCTATGTTATTGTTTGAATCTAAAAACAAAGGCCGGGGATTTTATATATATATATATATATATTCAGTTAAGGCATACGGTGTATTATTTTTATTGTAAAGGTTAGTTCAAGAATATCATAAAAAACCGAAAAGAAAAGGTTAAATGTCACCGACTTTTTTTTTTAGTTAAATAATGGAATTTTTAATCTAAATAGCATGACATTGATTTTACGTTTTTAAATCAAAATGAAAGCTACATTAAAAAAGATTTATTCAATAGTTTATAGCGTCACACATCAATTTCGTCGTTGTTTCGTTCCTAAGAGACCTATTATGACAACGTGCAATCATTGTCGCATGGAGTGTTAATAGATATACTTTTCTGCATCTTACAAAGAGAAAAAAAGTTGAAATTTCCAAGTTCAAGTTCAAGAATCAGAAAGACTTTTGACCCAATAATTAATGGTTAAAAATTAGGTTATATATTTTTTACTATAGAAAAAACATATAAAATTGACAGAAATGAATGATCATGTTGTTGGATCAAGATTTATTTTTATGGAAAAACTGAAAAAATACCCTTAATTTGTTCTATATATAGGTTTTGATGTGGTACCTTACCTTCTAATTGAATCAATGTTACCCTTAACTTTTCAAACTAGATTGTGTCTTTCCTTTTATATTTGTTTCATTAAGATCTTATTTGTTTGTTAAAAAATAATTTATTTTAAAAAATAAATTTTTGAAAAATAAATTATTTTATGATATTTAACAGTATTATAAAAATTAAATTGAAAAACAGTTCCAGTATTTAGTCATGATATAAAAAATAAACTGAAAAAAAACTAATAAATATTTTTTTTTCAGGTTTATATAGACATGCACACATCATTGAATGTAACTATTTAACAACTTATGATAAAAGAATCAAATATAAAATGTATAATTATAGGGGAAAAGAATTTATAATATCATATATTCATATATATATATATATATATATAACTTATTTTATAAAATATAAATATACATATGATATAAATATTTTAAATATAATATTATCAACATATAACCTTGTTAAACATTTTTTTTAAGTAAATTTAATTTTTAAAAGCCTCAAAATTGTTTTTTAAATTAATCAAAAAAATCAAATTAGTTAATAATATTACGTGAGAGTTAGATATTTGGGTTTTTTCTTTGTATGGAGACAGAAAATAAGATTTGCGTAAGGTATTACGTGTGTAAGACAAGAAAAATGTTTTCAGAATTAAAAAAAAAAGAAAGAAAATGCTTTCTTTGTGGGAAATGATTATTTTTGTTTTTGTTGGAAGAAAGTAGTTTTCAAGAGCTCACCAGACATGAGAAAGTTAACAAACAAGGTCTAAACTAGGAGTGAGACTTATGTGCACACATTCCTCTTCAAGTAGGTCCCCTTTACCTACTCCTCTCATCGACCCCTCTCATATTATCATGTGTTTATGATCAATTATACTCCAGCTTCATTGTCAAATAATAATTGTCTTACAAATTATAGTTGTAAACATGCTGAAATCAAATCTGTTTGCCTTCATATTTGTAAGCATTTGAGTTTCATTATTCTTGTAATATATATTTTGTTAACTAGATTTCTAAGCTAAGTGTATAGTGGAATACATTTATGTTCCAAAGAAGAGGAGATTTTAAGATAAAAAAAGAAAAAAAGATGAAAGAATAATTTTTTTTCTAATGACAAATTCAAGAGTAGAAGTCAAGAATGAAGTTTAAGACCTATTATGACAACGTGCAATCATTGTCGCATGGAGTGTTAATAGAGATATACTTTTCTGCATCTTACGAAGAGAAAAAAAGTTGAAATTTCCAAGTTCAAGTTAAGAATCAGAAAGACTTTTGACCCAATAATTAAGGGTTAAAAATTAAGTTACTTTTGACCCAATAATTAATGGTTAAAAATTAGGTTATATATTTTTTACTATAGAAAAAACATATAAAATTGACAGAAATGAATGATCATGTTGTTGGATCAAGATTTATTTTTATGGAAAAACTGAAAAAATACCCTTAATTTATTCTATACATAGATTTCGTTTGATGTGGTACCTTACCTTCTAATTGAATCAATATTACTCTTAACTTTTCAAATTATATTGTGTCTTTCTTTTTATATTTGTTTCATTAAAATTTTGTTTGTTTATTAAAAAATAGTTTATTTTAAATAATAAATTCTTTAAAAGTAAATTATTTTATGATATTTAACAATATTATAAAAAATAAGTTGAAAAACAATTCCAGTATTTGAACATGACATGAAAAATAAGATGAAAAATAATTTATAGATTTTTTTTTCCAAGTTTATATAGAAATACATAATTGAATGTAACTATTTAACCACTTATGATAAAAGAATCCAATATAAAATGTATAATTACAGGGAAAAAGAATTTATAATATCATATATTCATATATATATATATATATGATATAAATATTTTAAATATAATATTATCAACATATAACTTTGTTAAACATTTTTTTAAGTAAATTTTATTTTTAATAGCCTCAATTTTTTTAAATTAATAAAAAAATCAAATTAGTTAATGGTATTGCTTGAGAATTAGATATTTGGGTTTTTTCTTTGCATGGAGACAAAGAAAATGAGATTTGCGTAAGGTATTATGTGTGTAAGACAAGAAAAATGTTTTAAGAATTAAAAAGAGGAAAATACTTTTTTTTTATGGGAAATGATTATTTTTGTTTTTGTTGGAAGAAAGTAGTTTTCAAGAGCTCACCAGACATGAGAAAGTTAACAAACAAGGTCTCAACTAGGAGTGAGACTTATGTGCACACATTCCTCTTCAAGTAGGTCCCCTTTACCTACCCCTCTCATATTATCATTTGTTTATGATCAATTATACTCCAGCTTCATTGTCAAATAATAATTGTCTTACAAATTATAGTTGTAAACATGCTGAAATCAAATCTGTTTGCCTTCATATTTGTAAGCATTTGAGTTTCATTATTCTTGTAATATATATTTTGTTAACTAGATTTCTAAGCTAAGTGTATAATGGAATACATTTATGTTCCAAAGAAGAGGAGATGTTACGATAAAAAAAGAAAAAAAGAAAAAAAGATGAAAGAATAATTTTTTTTCTAATGACAAATTCAAGAGTAGAAGTCAAGAATGAAGTTTCCTTTATTCAGTATTTTATTTTAATAATGAATGTTATTTGTATATTAACAAAAAGTCTTCTTTTTTATTTTTGTAAATTATTTTCCTAAATATTATGAAAACTTGAATTAAAATTTCATGTTATATCATAATATATGTACTTTTATTTTTCTATGTTTCTAATAAAATGTGTTTGTTTTTCGAAAAGTAGTTTTTAAGAAACTATTTTCCAAACTTTCCTGTGTTTATTTGCTATTAGAAAAGTTGGTCAATGAAAAATATTTTCTAGTAAAAAAAAATTTAACTTGGTTTTTAGGAAAGTATTTTCCTGAAAAATTTGGGCGAAAAACACTTTCTGGAAGTTGTGAAAAGTTTAGAAATGTCATATTATTTACTAATTATATCAAATTTGATCCTCAAATTTTTTATTGCTATATAATATTTGTTTTGAATATTTTGTTATTTACTTTTTTCTTATTATTTTTTATTGAAATTTTTTATCTATCAAATTTGGTCCTTATTCTTTTGATTGTTATTTATTTTATTTAAAATAATTTATGAAATGTTAATTATTATTATTTTAATTTCTTCATCTTTTAGTTTTTAAATTTAATCTCTATTATTTTGATTATTATTTATTTTATTTGAGATAATTTATGAAATTATATTTTTTTAATTTCATTTTCATTCAACTTTTTAATTTGTAAGATTTGTTCATTATTATTTTAATAAACTTGAGAAAAATAAAATATTAATAAGTTATTTTTCAGCTTATTTTCTATGACATAATCAAATATTAGAAAGTGTTTTCCAACTTGTTTTTTTATTACACTACCAAATATCATAAAAGTATTTCCCAACTTAGTTTTTTATTACACTACCAAACATCATAAAATAATTTACTTTTCTGAAATTCACTTAAAAAAATTACTTTCCAGCAAACAAATCAGGTCTAAAAGAGTGTTTGCTTTAGCTTTTATGGTTGAGGAAAAAAACAACTTTCCAACAAACAAATCGGGTCTTAGAGTGTTTGCTTTAGCTTTTATGGTTGAGATTGTGGTTAGGTACAATCTAATTATACACAAAACTCAACCAAGATCTCACACCCAAATCACAACTTCCACCTCTAAAACAAACACACACTAAAATCAATCAACTTTATTTAGTTCATTGGAGGTAGATCCCAAATCCAATCACTATGAAGAAAAAAATAGTGATAGAAAAATATAAAAAAATTTCCTTTTTAAATACAAGAAGATCTCTGTTACAAAAAAAATAATAATAAAAGTAAATCTCTTAAACTTTTCATCCAAAATATTAACAAACAACCGAATATTTTGTAATTTATATTTTATATTTACATTACTTAAAACTATTCTGTTTTATTAATTGTAGGGCCCATCTATGGAGAGGATTAATAATTTTATATATGTCATCAATTATGGATACGAACTGATGTGTTAATGAGACAAATAAATATCTAACTAATGGAGGGAAAAATAAATTAGCCCAGTTATGATAAGCCGAGCGTAAACTAGTAAATCAAGAGGAGAGGGACCAAATTGGAATACATCTAATAGACGGAGGGGATCTTTTTTTGTTTCCCTGTATTTATTTTATATTAATTTTTTGGAATTCCATTTCAAGGAAGGTAAATTTTCCATGTCCAACTCTTACCTTTTAGATTTTCAAATTAACTATGTGAACACGATGCATGATTTTGTTGCTCTCTGCCGTCATGCCTTTAGAGCGATGAATCTGTCGTCACCATAGGTCATCTTGTCGTGCGGCTGATCCGTGAGAGGAAGCATCCATTGCTGAATCAAGTAGGGAAAGTTCTAGCTAGAGAATGGTTTTACACCAAGTATAAACACTCTCTTAATTGCCTTCAAATTACATAAAGAGAAGCTCACTTAAGATTTTGATGATCACTAGCTACTTGAAGGAGAAATGCAAAAAAAAAGAAAGAAAACTTGAAGAAATCAAAACATTTTGTTGCCATTTGTTTCTCATTGTACATAAAAACAGATTGACTCACATGCTGCACATATACATGATCGATATGGCATGTCCAGTTTTTGGATTTTCTCTACAGCATATGAAAAATCATTGATTCACATGTGATGAAGGAAGCAACCTATGTTGGCTACTAGCTAGCAATTGCTTTGCTTCATTCTTGCTCAGTAACTTCAATCCATTTTTGTATCCCTTGCAATACTACTTGTTCAACCACTTGAGCATCGATATGGTCATCAGCTTCTTTATTCTCCTGTGTTATAACATTAGCAAATTTATTAGTGATCCTTGGCTTCATGACCTCATAAATATTTTACAGAAGCTCGAATTGGAGACCTCTAATTGAGCAACAGTTCATTGACTATACACAAGAAACTTTACATGCAATCACTGTATGTTTGCACACGCCATATGTGCGAGGATTGGGCACGAGAATATATGTTTGTGCATAAAAACGTTTAGCAGAAAAAATCTCTACTTGTCCTCTTACTCTTGTAGCAATAGCTTCTAAAATGAAACTGTCTGAAGTAGAAACCCTAGCTTGGAGAACCTCAAGGCTGAGCTCTTCAAAAGCTTCCAGTATGAATACAAGCAATCCCTGGCAATTCCTTGTGGTGAATACCTTAATCAGAAAATCATTCTCTTGTTCTTCTACTCTAATCTGTCGATGTTTAAAGAGAGAACCCAAGTCACAATACTGTTTCCCAGTAAGAAATCGCAAAGAACCACATCATATTCAAACAATTTCTTCAATAAGGTTATTGATGAATTCTATAGCATACCGTAGGAAAATTCTCGCCAGTAAAGCTTCCAGCTGTAGCAATGTCTTGATTCAATCTTTCTACCCTTTGCTTCAAGTCTTTTATGTACTTTGATGCATCTAATATGACAGAGGCTTTGTCGTGCTGCTCATATAACAAGATGGATAATTAATTAATGATATAGAATCACTCAATATTTGTAATCAAAAGTTTCATCAAAATAAATTACGAAGCTTGTAATCAAAAGTTTCATCAAAATAAATTAAAACGAAGCTTGTTGAATTATCATGATTCAAAAAATGAAAGTCAAGTAGAGATTTGGATGTTTAAAAAGGTGGGTTTTGTAAGTGATACATATAGCAGAAAATATTAGAAAGCTTATTTGATTATACAAAGGATAGAAAAGCAGAAGCATGTATATTAGATTATAGGAAAGCTTAAAGTAATTGTAGCACACGGTTCTACCATATGATCATGATAACAGTAAGGAAAAAACAGAAATTGATAAGAAGAAGAAGAAGAAGATGAAGAAGATGCTTATAATGATGAGGTTGTAAAAGCTTTAAGCTTGTGAGCAAGTCAAAGATAAAGGACATGCAAAGGAAGCCAAGGAGAACTAGTTGTAGGTAAAAGAAATTATGAGAGGAGTACTACCGCATGAGAGTTGGTGATGGAACGAAGAAGTTGAAGCTTCTTAAACATGGCTTCTCTTTCTTGCTCCCTAGAAAACATGAACTCTCTCTCTCTCCCACTCTTCAAAATTTGTGTGGCTGACTGGCTTCTTAAATAGGAAAATAAGCTGAGTTTCATCGCAATAAATAATTGTGCTAACCCAAATTGTAATCTTGGAGTTTTTTATTTTTACATGCTATGCTATGAACTAAAATAAATAAATAAATAAAACTTAAAATTTGTTGTACATATGAGAGTCCTGGACATTATAAATCAGGTTAGTAGTTTGTTTCTCTTAACATCAACTGTATCTCATAAAGCCAACACCATGTTATTATAACTTTAAACTCACCATTTCCTCTTCATTTTTAATATTAACGATCAATTCTCTTCCATATGTATGCATTGGAGGATCATCCTTATGTACATTTTTTTTTATCTTGTCCATGATTTGCAAATTGGCCCACCACTCGTTGATTAATCATTTTTGAATGCTTTCAATTTTCATATATTTTGGAATGAACTTTCATTTTAATCAAGTCTCACTTATGTATAATTATATGATGTATCATATTTTTCCTTCTTTAAGCATCACGTCACACTTGTCCTTGTAACCTCGTATTTTGAAATAGAGTTTGGTTACTGTTTTAAAATAGAATAGACAATAACAATTGAAATAAAAAAAGATCTATATTTTCTTACATCTTATATTTTGTGAAAGAATATAAATTTGATTTAAAATTGCTCTAAAAATGAATTTGTTTTATAATTTTCATTTCTCAACCCAAAAATGTTTTTGTCTTTGTCGTTGTTATTCTTAGACGCTAACCGTACAGGGATGTAAAATTCTAGAGGAGGCTTTCACCACCCCCCCTGGAGAATATAACATTCGCCGTCCCCTATGGCGTTTAGTTTCCACAGTTGTTAGGATTTTTTATCAGTCCCCGATAGCATTTAGTTTCCACAGTTGTTAGGATTTTTTACCACATCATTCTATCATCCCTCGAACCAAAGACGAGACCTCTACACAATGAGCTTGAATACCCGTAGGATAGGGTCTTTAAGGTACAATATGGAGTTCATCTTATTATTCAAACCAATCTATCATCCATACCGTTGTATATAAGCCTTCAAGGATATCCATCTTAATTTGCTCGTCATGGTAAGTAATTATCAACTTCACTATTGACAATCTGATTCAATAAATATCCAAAACAACGACAACGGAAGTAGATTCTGTCTTTACATGAAAATTTGGGGCTAGCAAAAGCTTGATGGTTCAATATATAAGACATACAGAACATATGTAACATGTATAGAGAAGAGCTACACACACAATCATACATATATGAGGTATACAAATGATCATGAGTGGGTCAATTTAGGAGGCATAGAAAATAAATTAAAGGAATGGAAGAGATGTTTCGCATGGAGATAGGATACCATACATTTCTTGGGCTATGCTTTTGCTCTTGTTCTTGCTGTTCCTGTAGCTTTGGTTTGTTGGTTCTGGCATTTCCTGGCTTAATTTATTTCTCATCAAAAACAATATATATATATACTATAGAGAAAGATTTTGAGTGGTAATGTGGTGGGGTTAACGTGAGAGGAAGGAATCTACTCGTGATCGAACACCATCGAAAGTAGCAAAAATGAAGCGTCAAAGCATGTTCCAGTTGTGTTTTGTGAATGCCTCCAAGTTTTCCTCACGGGAAGGATAATTCTCTCTGATCTGTCTCCACTCTTGGCTACCTCCCTATCGCTCCAAAAAAATTTGAACCTTTCGGGTTCGGATGGAAATCAAGGCATGGAAATGCACATATGCCTTTATTCCTCCATATGGAAACATAAAAAGATTTTGATATCACTGTACGCTATGTGCTGTCCTATATATGACATGCTGTCCTATATATGACATGCTCCCATCTTTTTCAGCACAGGCAAAAAAAAAGAAAAAAAGAAAAAGAAAAAGAAATTATTGTTGAATATATTATCAACTCTATTAGCTGGGAAAATAATCTCTTGATGTTGTATCAATTAATTATTAGCCCTAAAGAAATATGAAACTTTATGAATTATTTGTTTGGGTGAATATATGATAGGATGTTATTCTAGGGTTTTTTGTGCTCGATTATTGTCTGTTCCCATCATGGACAATTCTATGAGATGACAATATTTTAATTAATAATGCTATACATTTTGTCTTAATAATTAATATATTTTTGAACCAACTTAATTTATCTCCAGAATAATCATATGGGAAATTACTGTATTTACAAAAACTAATTGTATGATTTTCAAAATTAAGGTGAAAAAATTGCCAGAGCATATTATACTTCTATGGGCCAAAAATACAGCCTACAGTTGAAAAATCATTGATCGACTTCCAAGACCAAAGTGAAATTTCACATCATTGATGTACTTGAATTTATTATGGCATTGGCCGGTGCCGTATATATGAGTGTGTTTCTCAATTCCTAAATCAATATATATATTATATATATATATAAAAGGATCAGCCTGATTTCGTGGATTGAGTGTGTGTGTAATAATAATTGAGGTATTATTCATCTAACCAGTTTATTATTAACGCCATGTATCCCTCGATCCCTCATCAATAACTTCATTAAATGATTTTTGAAATAGCTTAATCACTTTCCCTTAAGAGAAAGCATTTCTTTTGATGGAGAAGTCCTAAACCATGAAAAGGAAGGAGGGGTGCCCTAGTTGCCTTGCTTTTACATGTGTATATTTCTTGTGATGCATATATACACTCATTAAAAGGATACATGTATGCATGTGGTGGATAATAATATTTGTGTAATACATAGTGCTAAGAAATTAAATTAAGTCGTTTTTCAAGAACTGGAAATGGAGAGGGAGATGGCACTCCATAACTTGAGGGAGATTGTAGGAGATTCTTAACTCACCCTGTTCCAAATAATTTGGAGGGTATGATGTGAATCCATGAACCCCATGCCATGCATTTACAATCATGCATCTTGAAATATTTTATGACACACATACATGATATAACCTTCAAGGGCAAATACACTAGTTTGAGTTACTGTTATTAAACCCAATCTGAAATACAATTGATTTGATCCCGGTTCAGACCATGGTTTTTTTAAAGTAATAATTCAATTTAGAGTTAATTTTATTTGATTTGATCGACTTAACAAATTAATGCTTGATATAATCATTTTAATCAAAATTTTATTTCATTTTTTAAATTTTTTTTTTAAATAATATTGTTTTAACTTTAAAAAATTGAAATAATATCATTTATTTTAATTAGTTCAAATCAATTGTTCAACAATTACTTCGAACCTTTTGCCAAGTCATATAACAAACCAAATTTAATTATTTTGGTGGATCAATATAGAACACTATTATGTAAATTATACCTTCCCTACTAACTTAATTTTTTAAATTAAAATGATTCTTTATAATATTATAATAAATTTGAATTTCATTATTTTTATTATTTTATTAAAAAAATTAAGTACAATATAATTAATTTCACTAGGATGACTTAAACTTTTTAAGTTTAGTGAAATACGCATATATGCATATAGTTGAACTCTAGAATATTACTGTCTTGACTCTTGCATCTTCAAGCTGGGTAACGTAATTAACCCCTTTTTATGAAATTAATTATTTTATTGTCCATAGTTTGAAATCCATCTTTTCAAAATAATTGATACAATCTGAAGCATCAATTTTTTGGCATAGTTTTTTTTTTTTTTAGTATGATTTTGTTTGCGATAGTCATCTGCAGGTCATGTGTCAACTGGCAGCTGGGTTTGCTTTAGAGCTTTGTCAGCATTCAAGCATGGACAAATCAATGCTTCATCAATTCACATGAGTGCCCAATAATCATCACAACCAAACAATATAATTCAGACGCGTTTAGCCCTGTTCTTAATTTGTCCTCTGCAACCTTAACTCTATTTTCTTTGCAGGCCTTTATGTCCTGGTCATGCAGCTTGGAGTTTTTTTTTTAATTAAAATTATTAAAATCTGATTTATGATTTGGTTTAATACCTAAATCATAAGTTAAATAGATTAATCTAGATTAATTTAAATCAATTCAAAACATTTAATTTTTATAATTTTTTAAAAAAATCAAAAATTAATGTCATTTAGATTTTTTTAAAAGGCCAGATAAATTTTTGACATTATTAATTGGATTGTCAAATGACTTGCTAGCTCAACTAAATATTATTAAATCAACTCTTATTTAATTTAATTTGAAATCAGACATGGATCAAGTTTCGAATCCGTAGAAAAAAAATGAGTTTAATAACAATGATATCAATTACTTTTCTATCGATGCCTAACATATTTTAGAGTTTTTATAGATTTTTCTATATATATAATGGATAAATGATAGTTAAATTTTTGGATCAAATGATTATTAATACACATTATAATCAATATCAAAACTTCTTTAAGTTCAAATCATAATATTTTTTTTCATCAAATCACTTTACTATAAGATATGATATTTAGTAATAATGAAATGCATAGATTTTCTTTATTCAGCAGCAAGCTTCTAACCATTTTAGAATCTCTTTACTGAATAACGACAGTATGCTCTTCAATGAGAATATAAGTGAATAAATCAATTATACAGTATGCTCCTCAATGAGAATATAAGTGAATAAATCAATTTTCTTATAATCATATTTAAAAGTTGATGATGTTTTAAAATTCAATATACTTATAAATTAGGTTATTTGGTGTTCGAATGGTTAATTAAATGTTCATATCGATATTTCCTTTTTCTTAGTCCAAGAAATACAAAATCGATGATAAATATCTTGTTACTTACAAAACACTTTCTATTAGTGGGATTTAGGGACCCTTCAATAATAAAGTCAACAACTTTAAAATGAGAATGATAATAAATGAAATAAAAAATGTTAAATCTCAAGAACAAGAGTACTTGTTCTTGTTTTTATATATTAATGATCTAAGGATTAAAATATATATGTTTTAAGAGTAAGAAAAAGTGAATCTTTTACCTAGGTGGTTCAGGGGATATATATACTTCTTAAACCTTGTTGTTTTGGTGGAGTGAAAAAACTAAGAAGTCATTTTCATTTAATGACATTAATAAGATATAAAGATTTCTTATATATAATTAATGAGGGATAAATGTTCATTACAAACTAATATGTATTAATTGAGATGAGAAAATGATAGGTCCTTAAAAAACCTTTCATACACTTATAGGTGTAGGAAAATTATTATTTATGATATAAATAGATCACATAAATAATGTTAAGATAGAACCTTATGGTCCTAACATGAATCTCTCAGGTCAATTGAGTTAGTTTCATAACCAAACTTAAGGGAGATAAGTCTAGTAACTTGTCAGTTCCACAATTCATTGGGCCTAGCTCACAATGAAACCTAACTGTATTGAGTATGATGACTTGCCAAACCTACAGTGTCTTACGCTCAACTCATTGATGAATCTAAATCTATTGGGTATAGAGACTTGTTAGACCTATAGTTTTATGGGCTCAACTCAAGATCAAATCCAAGTATATTTGGTCTAGAGACTTGTCAAACACACAGTGCCTTAGGTTTAACTCATGAAACCTAATAATATTAGATTTACTGACTTTTCAAATTCATGATGTCTTGGACTTAGCTCATAATTGAGCACAAGTATATTGAGTCTAGCAACATACTAAACCTATAATATCTTGGGCTCAGCTCGTGATGGAAACCAAGCAAGTTAGGTTTGAAATTTTACTAGATATATAGTTCCTTTAGCTCATCATTGAACCTAAATATATTAGGTTTGATATTTTTCTAGACCCATGGTTCCTTGAGGTTCACGATTGAACTCAAGTATATTGTGTTTGATATTTTGCCAGACTCATGTTTGATTGGTTATCACCCTATTATAGGTTTGAATTCTTTTAAAGTAAAAAAAAATATTGAGTAAAAAAAACTAACCCATCAGTTGCCTTTAAGTCTTTTCATGCACTTGAAGCAAAAAAACTTGAAAAGATTTTTAAAGACACAGGTCAAATTTGTCTCCTCTTCCCTAGAAAATGGGTGTTTTCTCATGTTGATTTTAAATGTTTTTAGGGAGAGGCAAAATAAATCTTCTTGAGAAAATTATTTGGTGGAGTGTCATCAATATAGTAGGTGTTTAACCTCTCTAGGGTTATAATGGGATGTCATATGTAATTTATTCATTGCTGGGAGTATAAGACAATGATTTAGGGCCAATTATGTTTTATTGAAATAGAGAACAAGATTATTCACAAGAAGGTTTCAAACCTTAAGGGATATTTAAATTTACTTGGGGCAGTTAAGATTACCCAAGACATCTTTAGATAAGGCAGAAAGTACTATGTTTTGTTAGTAAGTAACCTTAGCCAACTTTAAAAAACTAAGTGATTACTTGGTCTTGTTATTAGAGGCTAATGACCATATCACCAAGTCACCAGCAAACTTATTGAAGGAAATTTTATTATTACTACCTATATACATGTATGAGTTTGGATACTCGTTTCCTTTCAAAGGTTTATAAAGGGTGTTTTTCGTTACTTTATCCTAAGTCCCACTTAACTCCGCCCTAATAGGTCTGGCTTTGATAAGCTACTAAAGGTGCTTAAAGAGGAACCCATATTAAGGATGTTCAAAAAATGTTATATACTTATTAGCAGTGATTAAAAGTGATTTTACGTACCTTAATTTTTTCTTTTAATTTCTCTTATAGGTTTAGAAGGCTTATGAAAGACACCTTTTAAAAAAAGTCATCTCATTCAAAGAAATGGATAGTAAAGTAGGTGATAATAAAATATATAGATGTAGAAAAACCTCATAATGGATATAATATTATCTAAGGTTTTACCCACGTATAGAGAGCACCCATACTGATGTAAATGCCAAGTTTTTTCTCAACGAGGAAAAGGAGAGGATATAAAATACATTGTATAATCTCAACACTAAGTATAAGATCAACTATATGACTTAAAGCTTATATGACGCTTCAGGTAATTTTAATTTAATGTTACTTTCATTTCATGTGTTATTTATCTTCTAACTTTTCATTATGCAAAATCTTTATCAAGAGTAACTAGGTTTAAGGCTAATAAGTTCATGTCATTTATGCCTGATCATATAACCGCACAAACACCTAGTTGTGTTTTCTTATCTAAAGATACCCCAGTCTCTCTTCATAAGGAGCCTTTAATACTGAGGAGAAGAGTTATAAGAATAGCTCCAATAAATACTAAGGAGACCCTAACAGCTACTCCTTCAACTAAAAAAATACACCAAGAAATAGCAGAGGGGAAGTTGATGTCCCATATCGAAGGATCACGAGATGCCAACTCTAACCTTAGTTATCCTTAATATTGTCTCACACTAGAAGAGTATAAGGGTTTCTATCACTTTTTACTCTAATATAAAATTGATTTCTTATCCCGTCAGCCCTCTTGATCTAGCTAACCCAATTTCAATGCTCATTGTTTTTTCTAGTCAAATGCTTCACGCCATAAAGGTGAAGGATTTTTTTCTCTAGGTTAAACCTATATTATACTCTTATATGCTTTCTAACCTCAACGAGGAGAAAAGAAGGATTATGGAAGCTATCTTATAAGGAAGGCCTACCATCGAGCCTTGATGGTTGATAGGTTAAGGAGAGAAAAGCCATCAAGTAGTATCGTGCTAACATGACTAAGTGTGAAGATTGAAAAAGCAGAAAGCTACCTAAGACATAGAGCTAAAAACTCTCAATGCTATCCATATTCAACTATAAAGAGAGCTAAAAAGACATACTTTCATCTTGGAATCTATTAAGAAAAAGTTTGGAAAGGCTTATATCTAGATAGACTTCTTAAAAAAAAGAGTACTAAGCTTAAGGAATCCAATAAGGATTTAAGGAGCTGAAGACATCCAACAATTAGGCTTATAATTCTCGGTTGAGGATGGAAACATTAAAGAGCTCCTTCTAAGAATTTTATACTAATTATGAAGAGTTTGTCTCCTTGATAAAAACCACATGGTACATATTCTTTTTTTATCTATATCCAACTTATATTTCTTCAACATTTCCAAGGGAATTTCAGTGGATTTTAACAAGTCCTTTCTTAATAGTCAGGTTCATGACTTTAAAGATGTCTTTCTTGCTAAAACTATTATAACCAAAGGTGAAGTCTATCTTGCTTAAAAGCCCAGCATGAAGATATAATAGATTTTACATTTGCCTTAGTAGTTTGTTACTATGTAATTAATATTTTGGCTTTTTAGCCTTACATTTGGCCATGAGGCCTTTGAATTATATGTTATATTTTCTAAATCATGCCACTAATTTGGTATAAAGATCACCAAGACTTGTTAGGGAGCCTAACTCCAAATTGTTATACCATGCATGCACCGACCCCCCGAAGGCTATGGGGAAGATCTTGCACATGGCATAACTATCTTGGATCACTAGTTCCAAGCTACTCTGCACATTTTATACATGTTCCTTTAAGTTCATAAGACCATTATAATTATCCAAGGTCATTTTGGTGAAGATATAATCCTTGGGTATATGAGTTTGCAACACTCATCTTAATAGGAAAAAATCCCGAATCTAGCAATTGTGTAGGCATCCTTTTACATGTATTATACTTCAAGCTGCTTTCCATTCCTCTGCCTATGGGGTTATAGAAAACTTGAGTTTTTAAGCATGGAACGATAAGATTTACAGATAGTCTCCTTCTTGCGATGGCTAAATGGATGTTTAGAATACGTGTTATATGTCTGAGCGTCTTGAAGGAATGTATGCTTTTTAGAATGATACCTTTTAGGCTGAAAATCCCTCATGGTTTCATTATGCCCACATTTATATAGGTAATGTAATCATTTGTAGACACTGGGTGCGGTCTATTGTTGTGAATGTTGTAGGGAGGATGCAATAACTTGATGAATTGATGCCGAGACTTGTTGAGGTAAGGGTTTTTTTGCTTACTGATTCACTAATATTGTTCGAGTAAGAAGTTGCACTTAGTTGAGGCAAAAATGCTTATTATGGTAGAAAGATCTATAACAATCCTATCCTAGGAGTTTCCTGTTTGTTTGTCATTGGTGATGAGGAGGCATATAAAAAAACCAGTGGAATAATTAATGACTTTTTAAAACTTTCTCATAGACGGTTCTAATTAATGATGTCTCAATACCCAATATAATTAGAAATTAGGTTATTTGGTGTTTGGATAATGATTAATCAATTGTTCACGTTGATATTTCCTTCTCCTTTGTCTAAAAAGTACAAAATTGATGGTAGATGTCCTGTTACTTGCAAAAAAATCCTTATCGGTGAGATTTAGAGACTCTTCAATAATAAAGTTAATATCTTTAAATAAAATTGTAATAAGCAAAAGAAATAGCTTTAAATTTCATAAATACAATTATTTGTTCTTGTTTTAGTATGATTAATGTTTTAAGGATCAAGATATATATGTTCTGAGAGTAAAAATAAAAAGAACTCTTTATCTTGATGATTCATGAGGTATTAATTTACAATCCTTAAACCTTGATGTCCCATTATTTTTCAAGTTAATTTATTTGATTCCATATTCAATTCTTTTAATATCCCCCTCCTTTTCTTTTTATTGCAGTCATGATAAAACATTAATAATTACACGGGTTAATATAAAATTGGTTTGGGATTTTAATAAATAACTTAAATTCCATTGCTATATAACACAAGGCGGATGGGATACATAAGGTACCCATTTTGTGTTTCAAAAGAACGAATGCATTTATATGAAACAGTGAATTGCATTCTATCTTATCTCTCTCTTGTCCACCAAAAATAACAAAGCCAGAGCTTGTGATTAAAAATATACAGCTTTCTTGAATTATTTGTACATTGAGGTGATGTGATACTTATCACACTGGAATAATTTTACAAATGGAAAGAAGTACAATAATGGCAGCTATAAATCAGACTGTGCCAAGAGACTTCTAGGTATATACAGTTCTAACTATGCCAAGAGAAGGATATAGTGTTGTTCAGCTGGCATTTTTTGGAATTATTGCTTCCTTACATCTAGGATTACTACATATGTGTATATATATATATAATCAAGAATTGATAGACACGGTGTGTGTGTATATATATAATCAAGAATTGATAGACACGTATTACTTTTTTTATAGAGTCCAATTATTATACTCGCAAAAAAGGAGAGCATGTAATAGTAAAGAAAACGTTTTAATATAAAATAAACAACTAATACAATTACAATTCCAAACTATACTAAAATGCTTAGACATTTCCATGTAGCCGTCCACAATATTCACATTTTTTTTTTATAAATTTTGTCATCAATTTTCTCTCTCTTGATTATAGCCTTTCATGCTCAATTTAATGATGAATTTATTAAGTTTAGAAAAACATAAAAAAGACCGTAATATAAAACAATGAGAAAACTCATGGCAATCTAAAATTAAAAGGGAAAAGTTATTTTTCACTCGTAAAACTTTTCCTTTCCTCCTTGTTAAAGAAATTTTAATTTTAAATCAACAATTTATTTTTTTTACTTTTAATTTTACGAGATAGAGAAAATATAAAAAAATAATCTAAACATAAGAAGAAAAAAGCATTAATTTCTCCATTTCTTTAAAACAAAACTCATCGTTAATGATGTTAACAAATTTTATTTGATAAGAAAATTTTAATTGTATTTTTTTAATTTTTATTTTATTTATAAAAATATATCGAGGTTGAGAAAAAAATATTTTTAAGTTGGATTTTGTATTTTTAAATTTTTTTGGGGGTTTTTTAAGTTGATAAATAGAGTTTTATTTTCTAGATTTAACTAATATTTATTATATGCTTTGAGGTGAAAGTAGGGAAAAAATGGGGTTTCGACAGAAACAGAATTAAACCTGAATCTTTGGTAACCAAAGTGGAGCTAAATTCTAAAAACATTATTATGAAAGACTACGTGTTATTTACGAATTAGTTTTTGAAAAAGGATAAGGGAGATGACAAGTCAACAACTAAAGTGAAAAATAGGTTTTATAAAATTATTAAAGGAATAATTACAGGATTGATAGTTACAAAATTGATAAATTTAATAATAAAATATAAGTCTATTCAGTGTATTTTTATCTTAATTTTTTTTAAAAAAATTCATTTTAAAATATCATTTAAAGTCAAATTAATTTTTTATATTTAAAAATAATTTGATTCTATCATAGTTATTAAATTTAAACCGACCAGGTGAGCAAACTCAAAATCCAGTCAACTTACTAGCTGAACTAATCTGGGTTAGATAAAAAATCAAATAATAAAAGAACCTAGAAAAATCTGATTGATCAGGCGGTTTGACCCATGATCTGGGCAAACCCGGTTGATACCCGGTATATAAGTATGTATATTAACTTTATTAACAGTAACATCAAAAGAAAAGTCAAAGTTTCTGTCCTAATTTCTTTCTTTGCTGGGCTTGAGGGTTGTCAGTGGAGGAGTAATCAACGACAATTGTTGATGGAGAGATGAGACGGTGCTGTTGGGAATATCGATGGACGGGGGCAGTTGATGGGAGGTGCTGGTGTAAAAGATGGCCTTGTGCGAGTGGTGTTGAGGGTGGAACTGAGATGGAGAGAAACCACAGGTATGGGATGAGGAGGAATGGGCATTTATTGTTTGACCGAAAATGAGAAGGCTAGACCAATTGATTGTCCTCTTCGTGTGTGAAGACAGTCGTGACATCAATGAGAGAGAACTCTCTCTCTTTTGTTCTGTGAATGGGAGACTTGATGCTGGTAAATGGAGAAAATGTGGAAGGCCACCTATTTATAACTGTTTTTTTTCAATAATTAATTAATTAATTTTTATAATTTTTAATTTTCATTTCATTTGGTTAGTGTGTAACTTTTTGAGCGTTTCTTTTTCTTTTTTTCTTATCAACTACTAAACTGAAAAATAAGTTTTATAAAATTATTAAATTAAATGGAATTATAATTACAGGTTTAACAATTAAACAATAAAATATAAGTTTATTCAGTATATTTTTGTCTTAATATTTTATTTTTAAAATTCATTTTAAAATATTATTTAAAATCAAAATATCTTTTATATTTAAAAATATTTTAATCTAATTTATCATAGTTATTAAATTTAAATCAATCTATTGAGTTGATTTAAAACCTAATTAACTTAATAATTGAACTAATATGGATTAAGTAAAAAATCAAACAATAAAAAAACTTAACATAATCTGATCGACTAAATAATTTCACCATGACCCAATCAAACCCGGTCAATAGGCTGTATGTATATATATATTAACTTTATTAACAGTAACATCAAAAGAAAAGTCAAAGTTTCTGTCCCAATTTCTTTCTTTGCTGGGCTTGAGGGTTGTCAGTGGAGGAGTAATCAACGACAATTGTTGATGGAGAGATGAGACGGTGCTGTTGGGAATATCGATGGACGGGGGCAGTTGATGGGAGGTGCTGGTGTAAAAGATGGCCTTGTGCGAGTGGTGTTGAGGGTGGAACTGAGATGGAGAGAAACCACAGGTATGGGATGAGGAGGAATGGGCATTTATTGTTTGACCGAAAATGAGAAGGCTAGACCAATTGATTGTCCTCTTCGTGTGTGAAGACAGTCGTGACATCAATGAGAGAGAACTCTCTCTCTTTTGTTCTGTGAATGGGAGATTTGATGCTGGTAAATGGAGAAGATGTGGAAGGCCACCTTGTGCTTGGAACTGCCTTCTCTTTTCAAAAAAATTATTCATCCGACAACCCATCTCTGAAGATGTCTATTATTTTCAAATAAAAATAGCATTAAGAAATGGGTTTTGGTTGATGTAATATTGTGATAATTACAATTATTCACAGCAAGGAATGAATATCTTAACCACTACCAATGTTATAATTTGTTTTATGGATTCTGACTTTGGATGTTGTCACATGATATTTATTATGTTAAATTATTTATTTTTAGAATAATTGATTATTTTTATTTTTAATATTTTTAAATTATATTAAATGTTTGTTGAAAACAAATATACATTTTGATGTTAATTAATTATGTTAGTATATATGTTAATGTAATATTTACATGTTAATGTGATATTTTATGTTAAAACAACTATATTAATATATATATCTTAATTCTTAATTCAGATTAACCTAAGTTCACTCATTAAATTTATATTTTAATTATTTTATTAAGTTAATTACCCATCTAAGCTTTATAACTATGCAATTTTATAGCATAGCTAGTCTAACATGCATTAGTGCGCGTGAAGTAACCTATTACTTTTGCTATAATATATGTTGTAGTCTTAGATTATTTAATTATCAGCAATCATGAATTAACTTAATATTTTTTTATTCTAATAAAAAAAATAATTAAATATTTTTTATTTGAATTTTATGATAATTTATTATACAATATAGTATAGATAGTACAACAAACATACTTGTGTCGGCATAATCTCTATATGATGTAGATGCTTTTATAACCAATATAATGTTCTCTAGTGCCAAAATTTAGCTAAACAAGCCATGTTGATTTGGTCCGTTTCTGATTCTAAATTTATATTTATTCGTTGCTCTCGTGACATTCAATAATATCATTTTTTAAAAAAAAGTAATAAGACGTGCAGCTCTTGTAATTCTAACTATTTGTGATTTGAAGATATTATGATCCCATTAAATTTTTAAATAACACATGCAAGCCTTTTTTTTAAAAAAAAAAAATCAGGGCTTGAAGCCTAAAACAACTTCAATTAAACATAGTAACGTGGACCTGATGAGGTCAAAATACAAGAAGAACATAACTCCGGTAGAGGGTCGCCAAAGATCCAATTATTTGTATCAATAGAGTTTTGAACATCTGTTTGGTATTTTATTTGAAAAGTATTTTTAAAAAATTTAATTTTTTTTATTTTAAATTAATATATTTTTATATTTTCAAATTATTTTAATGGGTTGATCTTAAAAATAATTTTTTAAAAATAAAAAAATATATTATTAATACATCTTTTTAAATAAAAATGAACCTCCCAATTTCCCTTCAGCAATTCCTTTGCCTTAGTGATCAAAGTAAAATTCACGTCTAGTGTAGCAGTATCCTATGTTAAGAGTGTAATAGCCAGCATGGAATCTGAATCCAATATAAATCGTCGAATTCCCAGCATCTAGGCTAGCTCTAACTCCTTAACCACTGCCCACAATTCTGCTATGACCAAGGGATATATATACCCGTGTTGATTGCAAATCCTTCAATCAACGAGCCAAGACTATCTCGAATCAAACCCCCTGCTCCCGCACATCTTAGATTACCTTTACTGCATCCATGAACATTCAATTTTATCCAGTCCATTGAAGGGTATTCCCAGCTAACAAGGCTTATTTATTTCTGCCAGGTAACTGCGCCGGCTCTGGTGTCCATCGCATGTTGAATGTCCCCAGACATACAGTGGACATGACCACTAGGCTTATAGCTTATGGAGCTAGCATCCCTAAAAATTCTAGCATTTCTCCATTTCCAAAGATACCATATTGCAACTCCAAATGTAATTGACCAATGCTTACCTTTTTGTGTACCTTTACTGGACGCAAGGTTATTGATGAACCATTAGATTAATTCTGTGTTGAACAAGCAAGCCTATCCTGCTGCTCAAGGAGGGCTTCCCAGACCATACAGGCGAGGGGGCAATGACATGTAAGCCATTCTTTTGATATGCTATGTACGCCATTCATATTTATTTTGAGTTACATTTACGTCTTCAATAAGTGTGCATCGAATGAGGGTGCACAATAGGATTCAAACTCTTTACTTTATATCATTTTCTAAAACATAATACATAATAATACTATTTAGTATGTAGGTTATATCTAGAAACCTTTTTTTTTATCACAAGAAGCTAGCATAGCTTACGTGAGTAATTATACCAGGAGAAATATATTCACATGCAAATATAAGTGAAAAACAACAACAACAAAGTTAATAGAATATAAATCATAAATTTTCGACATATAGAATTTTCATAATTCCTTCAAACCGTTCGTGCAAACATGTCAATTGAGGAAGACTAAAAGTTGGAGACAGAAATTCAAGTTCTTCACCCATACTAGGTAAGTTAAGTTAATGATGGCGTCTAAGAGTATGTTTAATATTATAATAGCTTTTGTGATTATAATTTAAAAAATTATTTAATAAAAAGTATTTTTAGTGGAGATTAATTTTATATTTATATATATTTGGATAAAACTATATTTGAAATTAAAATTGAACAAAAAAATAATTTAATGTGTTTGATTAAAAATGCTTTTCCAATTGAGATTATAAAATAATTTTAAAAAATATATATTAATATTGATGATTTTAATTTAAATATTATAAATTTAACTATTGTTATTATATCATGAAATAAACAATACTTTATATAAAATATTTGTTATTGTTCCATTAAACTATTTACAATTCCATCATATATAAAATACATCCGATAAAAATTACAGTTTTCTTGATTTCTTAAGCATGCAATAAAATCAAGTAAAATATCATCAGGAATAAAATTGGGATTGCGCTCAAATTCTGCAAATACTATATCATTAAATGATCTTCGTCTAATATATGTAGTGTCATTAATTTTTTAAATAAAACACAATTAAAATTAAAAAAATATTTTTTATTTTATTGGATCGAACTCAATTCAATGCATTTAGTTTTGAACTGAACTCGATCCAACCAAAACATTGGAGAATAACTTTACTATTCACATGAACAATGGAGTCATCTTCCCCTATTCATTTAAGTAAACAATGCAAAGTGATTCACTCTCCACAGAAATAGTGAAGATTTATTTTTTCTCACACGCAGATAATAATAAGGTTCATGAATAGTAAATAATATTTTTTTCATTATCAAATATATTACTCTTGTGTTTTACTTCAAACTAGACATAATTTTGTAACCAAACATAGTCTTAATTTCATACCTAAAAAACTAGTTCATGATAAAGGAAAAGGAGCTTATTATGTGTGGTACACACATTTATGTACCTAATTTAACTTACTTTGTTTTTTCGGTTACAAACAATTTCATGTTTGCATTTATCCATCTATATAATATGGCAATGTTTTAAAATGGATGAAAGTTGATTATGTAATACAAATCAAAATGACATTGTATTAACATTTTAAAAAAAATCTTATAATATTATTGTTTTAAATTGAGTTAGATAAATTTGGATTAAATTGTTTAACCTATAACTAAAATCTCTAATTATTTTATGGATTAGATGACTTTAGATACATTGTGGGTTTAATGCATCAAAAAAAGGTTGTGTTTTAATTAGATAGCCTTCTTCTTATTGAATATTTTTAGTTTAACTATTAATTTGCAAGCTTAAACCTAATCACTAGAGTTTAGTGGGCCGTGTTGCATTATACAATATTTTTAAGGTGTTTTAAAGTGTGAAAAAAATTATTTTTAAGA
The DNA here is from genome assembly GCF_000495115.2 of Populus euphratica. Lineage (NCBI taxonomy): Eukaryota > Viridiplantae > Streptophyta > Magnoliopsida > Malpighiales > Salicaceae > Populus > Populus euphratica. The sequence continues at coordinate 549,890 of NW_011499947.1, forward strand.
TGTTTTTTGTTTGAAAATATATATATATATATATATATATATTAATTTATTTTTAATAACATATATTAAAATGATAAAAAAAATAATTTTTGATGAAAAAAAATTTCACATCAAAGCCAAACGCCCCATTCATACACTTTTGTAATTATTTCTCCTCTTTATCCTGACAATAATTTTAGATTTCAAGTTATTTTATGTCTTGTTTAGCATGTGATTGATTTGATCATGTCATTTAATTTTTTATTTTGTATTTGGATTTTGAAATGAGTTATCTTTTATCAATAAGAATTAAAACTTAAATTTTTCTATGGTTTTGTTGTTTTTATTATTTTTAAACCTTTCGGATGCATCAAGTATTATTATAGTTGTTAGTTTAGTAATGAGAGAGATTTTTTATTATTATTTGGATTCAAATTTTATTATGTATGTTTATCACCCTTAACTTTACAAATTAATCATGATATGTTTATATTTAATAAATTATAAAATTAATTATGATATATACTGGTTCGGATAATCATGTAAATTAAAAAAAAAAAAACATGTTGGTTTGACGAATGGATGGAGTCAGTAGCAACCATATCATCGACAATTTTCGAGGGATAGAGGCGATCTGGGCTGTGGTGTAAAGGCCTAGGAGTCAGCATAGAAAGAGTAGAATCAAAAAATCGATTGAAGGACGAGGAACCTTCATGACATGACTTGCCATTTTGAGCAATCGCTACATCTGGCGCAATTAGGAATTGTGATGAAGAGAGAGACACTCTTAATTTATGGCATTTGGAAACATTTTATGTCGGTAAACTCCCAATAAGTTTATAATTTATTTTAATCCTAGCCCTACCCTCTCGGAGCACCAAACAATTTATGCCAGTATACATATGAGACGACATTTTCTCAAAATGTCACAGTTGAAAATCATTACAAAATTAATTTTATTTTAGTGAATTTAATAACCAGATTATATTTTTTATGAGATACGTAGAGTTTTATAAATCAATTGTTATAGCCAATAAAAATATAATTTAATTAAAGAAAAGATAATAGAAAATCTCATATCAATTAGAAAACTTATTGTTATAATCATACTTAAAAAATCTCTAAATAATAATAACAAAAAAAATATCACCATACAACTAAATTATCTTTTCTAAAAACTTCTGGTTTAGTTAAGTTATCCTAAGCATGGCTATTCTTTCTATGAAAATGCTCAAAAAACACAGAAAACAAATTGCATACAATGAAAATATCATTGAATTCACCTTTCAAGTGTCATGGTTGCATGATTTTTTTTCTTTAATTCAACTAATAGTATAACAAAAAATCTCATTATTATATTCCACTAAAATTGCAAGTCATATGAAAAATGAAATAATACACAACATCCCATTTTGTTTCTTTTTCGTTAAAGATAATATTATTTCAAGCATTCTAAAAGCATGTTTAATATTATGATAGTGATTGATTTTTAAAATATATTTTATTTAAAAATATATTAAAATAATTATTTTTTAAAATTTACTTTTAATATCAATATATCAAAATAATATGAAAATTCACAAAAAATAATTTGAAACAAAAAAATTAAAAAATATTTTTTCAAAAAAAATATTTTTAAAATAAAAAAACAAATAGCTTCGATTAGACTATACCCAAAAAAAAAACACCAACAAATAAACAATAAGGAAACTTAGGGCATAAAATAAATAGGACTTTTTAAATTTCGCAATCAAGAGAACTTCTGTAGACTTTTCTTTTTTTTTCAAAAAGTCTTAAGAATGAATTTCTTGTATCTATAGTGTATTAAAAAAAAATCTTCTAAATACTAACTTTAAAGCTTAAGTACAATTGGTCGTTAGCTAATCATAATATCTGCTGACCATCAGATACAGTGTATAACTTAGAAAAAAAACACAGATTTTTCTTTCATGGAGACTCTTTGAAAGTGAAAGAAAAAATAAAATAATCTCTTCATCATGTTTTCAACTATCTAAACATCCCTAGCAAAAAATTAGGCAGCAAGCTAAACTTTCCCCAGGTCATTGAGCAACATATTCGTCAAGTAACTAACACAATAAACATATATGGGATAGGAGTTTCGGTTTTATTTGAGTTTTTCAGTTTAGTTTTTGTACAGAATTAATCTAAATTATCAAACAAAATTAATAATAACAAAAAAAAACTTATCATTTACAAGAAGAAATGGTATCATTTACCATCACTTAGTTAACGTGATCAAACCAATTAAATTACAAAATAGATAATAATTAATATATAATAATGTTGTGGTTGGTCAACTAACATCTTCAGGTTTAGAAAATTAATTATAGATGATACAACTAGTAAATACATTCGTCATCATGTCAACATATATGAATCAGACAACTTTGATCCACATGTACTCAATTCGGGTCAATTCCATTTCTTATAAATTAATCTATCTATGCGAGTAGAACTTTCGCAAGCGAGCATACAGGACTACAGCTAGGAAGGTGCCAAACAGACAAAGGGAACCCCAGATGATGAAAGTGTTCCTGTAGCATTGCATCCCCATGCACTTGCCATCTCCACCACCTTCCCTGTGATAATTAACTGCTGCGGAGTAGCCAAAAATGAAGGACCCTAGTGGGATATTGGCAACCACAACATTATGGTTGACACTGAAATTCCTAGTGCCGAAAAGCTCAGTTGTTGTTGAGACAGAAATGGAAGTGATTGCCCCGGTACAAGCACATATGATAGCAGTGCTGATGTAGAGGGAGATGCTTGTTGTGTTGAGAAGTAAGAAGAAAGCTCCTGCCATTGGGGCCATTAATGCTGCTATACAAGCCGCAGGTCTTAATATCAAATTATACCTACTCCTGAACAAAAATTGAAATGAAGCCTTTAATCACCGGAAAACACATGGAAATTCTTGGTTTGCATGCACCAAGGGGAGGCATATAGCACTGAATTAATAAATATATGCCCTTTATGATTTTAGAAAAGAACAGGATGAAATTTTGTAATGTCAAACAGAACTTAGAACAGAGAAATTATAGGTTGAATTACGTACCTTGACAAAAAGAAGTCCAATAAAGATGGCATGAGACGGCCAAAGAACCCAAACGAGGAACATAAAGAAACTAGAGAAGACGTCCCTGAGAACCCACGAGACTCAGCTATTTGTCCCAAGTTGTTCGAATAAACTAGACCAAGTGTTGCACCAGAGAAATACACGAAGAAATACAACCAAAAATCAACTCTTTTTAACATCAACATCACCCCAATTTCCTCTTTCACACCCACCTCATTTTCCCTTCTATGATCATCGCCCTCTGCAATCCCACTCTCTATTCTCTCAACGCGATCATCACCACCGTTCTTCTCTATATAAACATTCATGATCTCTTCATTTAACGACAGTACTTCTCTGATTGTCTCTGCAATGGGAATTGCAAGTGGGGCTAACAGGAACACTGAGATACCAATTACATTGCCTAATGGAGGTAGACTACTTGGTAAGGATCCCAAACTGCTGATAACAGCATAGATTCCTGTGGCTATAGTTATCAAGAACATGGCTATGAACCCAGCTTTCATGTTCTCGCTTTTTCCAACATTAACATCCCTAACAAACGGTGCAGCCAGCACACAAACTACTAAAGGTGATATGGAGTTGAGAAGAAGATAGGCTCCTGCTCTTTTATCAGGAGAAGAGAACAAGGCATCAACAAGTACCGTGTAGATTTTAGCACTTAATCCTTGATAGCTAGTGGTTAGTCCTACAGAAACTTGGCGATCAGAAGGGAAGTTTTGGATGATAACAACATAACAAACGGTGTTGATCCAGCAAATACTATTTCCTGCCAAAACAGTGAGCAGGAAAATATGGGCATAAGAAAGAGAAGAAATTTGGTGTGTTATGAAGAGATATTGCAAACCATAACCAACGAAACCAAGAGTGGAACCAATGAAGAGAACTAGCCATAGTGGAAGGTATAGAGCAGCCATGCCAGACAAGAAACCAAGTAGTTTCCCAGCATCCGAGGCAAACGAAAGGTTGTTTAGCTGAACTTGAGACATGGAGAGGAGTTCTTTGAGCTGTGGGGAGTAAGCTGGAAAGGTTGTGTTTGTTCCATTGACAGACTGAAGCCATATGATAACCACCAGGGTTAGCCATTGAAGGGCATCTGAAGACATCGCTAAGTTTAAGGTCAGAAATTATTCGAATTCGGTCATTTATAGGAGTGTGAATCTTGGAAATACCGCCTGAACTGTGCTCATTAACGACCACTTGCCAAGGTATACTTGCCGGATTTTATCCAAATATCTTGTTCGAACTTTACAGCTGTCCATGGTTGACATCGCACATTGTCATCAAAGTTATATGTTGAAAATTAATGCACTTTCTAGAAATTTCTTTAAAAAAATATTATAAATAACCAGTCACCATCATATATTCTAGATAAAACTACCCTCGTTAGTGCCTTCTTAAACCCTCAACCACTACTTAGAATCTCAACAAATATTATAAGAGCATTTGTATAATTCAGCATTTGGTATTATACCTTTTGTACAGAAAATCTAAACTTAACAGTATGGATATATACTTAGAACATTTCGAATAGATGAAAAAATGGATAAAAATAGCTAAATATCTGACATGGATATATGTATTAATATGAATTCCGAAAGGTAACAGGCAAGATTTGAGTCTCTCTCTCTCTCTCTATATATATATATATATAGACTAGGATTTCAAGGCTTTGAACTGGTGGTTGAAGCAAAGAGAGATATGCCAGTAGTATTCGAATCTTGCCTGTTACCTTTTAAGAAAAAAAAAAAAAAAAGGGGGGGCTGCTGGTAGACAAGGCGGGCGCGCACGTTTTCTGCTTCTAGTTATCTATTATATATTGAAAAAAAATATTATGAATTCCGAATTTCAAACAACATTATTAGACATGACGTCTAATCTACAGAGCTAATAACTTAGAACAGAAGGTTGAGTCGTCCTATGATGTACTGAAATGTGAGAGAATCCATATAGTATTCGACCAATTCTAGGTTGGCAGCATACATCTCACACAACACAGCATGGTGCTTCCAACGTCAAGATTGAAATTTGGAAGATTCCGTACGTACGGCATTTGAATCCACTAAAGATTTAAAAAAAAAAAAGATAGAGTATAAATTTTGTACTGTGATAATAGTTATTTTTTATTTAAAAATATATTTAAATATTTTTTTTAAACTTTTTTTATCAGGAGTTGAGGAGTGTATATTTTATATTATGATACTAGTTATTTTTTAAAAAAAAATTATTTAAAAAATATACAAATAATTTTTTTTTTAAAAAAATATTTTTAATATCAATACATAAAAACAATTTAAAAAACTAAAAAAATCATTTAAAAATTTATTTTTTTAATTATAAAAGTACTTTTCAACCCAAAAATAAATAAGGTCTAAATATACTTCAAAGCTGTAATGATAACATAGATAGAACACACCATTTTCTATTTTTATCATGCAAGACAAACCGTTAATTAACTCTATTTTAGCAATTGTGTATTTCATAATTCAGTGCATGGTGTTAACATCATAATGTTGTTTTTGTTGTTATTATTATTATTATTATTTTAATTTAATAGAGTTAATTAACATCTACAAGACGGCATAGATGAAGAGATTGTTTATATTATATTATGTTTACAGTTATTTTTAAAAAAAATTGAAGTAATATTTTAAAAAAAAAATTATATCAATATATTAAAATAATTTAAAAACACTAAAAAAATTTAATTTTTATAAAAAAACAAACAAGGTTTAAATATACTCCAAACCAAAAATGATAACATAGATAGAACACACCATTTTATTTAATAATGCAATGCATGATGTACCATTTTATTTAATAATGCAATGCATGATGTTTTTACAAGAATGTTTTCTAATTGAAAAAACATCAATATATTTTTTATTTTTTAATATTAGTATATCAAAATTATAAAAAAAAATAATTAATTTAATTTTTTTCAAACAAAAAATAATTTAAAAAGTGGTTGAACCAAGTTAACAAACATAAGTTAGTAACGAATTCAAACATTAAGCAGAAGAACAAATCGAATTGCACAACATTGATATTTCTTTAACTAGCATGGTTGTCCCCTATCAAAGTCAATACATACACAAACTATTTTTTTCTGCCTAAATCTATCATATTTCCCACATTAAATTTGTCGAATTTGATGTGACAATAATACATACACACACACACAGGGGGAACTCCATCGAATGCTAATGTGTAGATCACTTTTCCTCCTATTGTTAAACCTACATTTAGCAAGTTAATTAGATTCATAATCTCATGTTAATTAGATTACAACACACACAAAAAAAAAGAAGAAGAAGAAGAAGAAGAAGAAAACATCTCATAGAAACATGCAACTAAACTTTTTGACCAATCAAAACGAAGCAAGCAATGAAAGCCGCAAAAGTAGTATTTGTATCGTGCTTTGTCTCGAAGGCTGCTTGTTGAATTGCACACTAGCTCTCTTGACCTCTTCTTATAATAATAATTTGGTCCTTATCTAGATAGTGGCGCTAGATAAGTCCTATGTATCACTCTAACTGCATTAACTATATATTATTAATACAAGGCTTGTAGACCTATCTTTGATTTTAGTTTTGGAATTAATGAGACAAGCCTGGCTCCCATTTGCTTGATCGAAGAGAAGAAAGGGATTGAAATGGGAAAGAAGGAAGGATGAAAGACGAACTTGTAGTTTTATCACTATTGCTTTGCAAGAGAAATAACTATGGTTGTTCATGACAAAGAAGCTAGATCGAGTCAGTTTTTGCAACAAAAAAATCACTTGTAGATTTATGAATGTTACACTTTTACCACTATGTTGAATAACAAAAACAAAATAGTAATAACAGAAAAAAAAATCTATTAAGAACTATTTGATAATATTAATAAATTCAATTGCAACATTCATATTCAATTCTTTACTTAGCTGGAATTTAAAATTAAATTATATAAAAATTAATTTGATGTAATTTAGTTAACTTAGTTGATTTAGAAGCAACTATATTGATCGGTAAAAAAGTGTAAGAATTAAATTTAATGAAAAAAAAGATGAAATTAATTGAACAAAATCTTCTTGCCTAACACGAGTTTAATTTTATAAATATTAATAATTATTAAGAATTTATTAAAGAACTATTTTAATTTAAGATTTTAATCTATCTAGTTAAACCATATTATATAATTTTATAACATTTTTTAAAATATAATATATGATAATATTATTTAGTTTGTAGGTTATATCTAAAAGCTCTTTTTTCATTACAAATAACTACTATAGCTCATGTGAGTACTTATATATATTCAGTAAAATATGTTTACATGATAATTTATAAATTCCTTATCGAGAGATATATAGAATTTTCTTGGTTGCTTCAAAACATTGGTGCGAACATGTCAATTAAGAAAAATAAAGTTTAAGATAAAAATTCACTCAACCACCATATATGGTGTTGTTATTCATTTTGAAACCTATATAGATATACAAAATAAAATATAAATTATATAATATAAAAAATTATATAAAAAAGTGCATACGGGGGGAGAACATGGAATATATCTAAAAAATTATCAAAGATTAGTTGGGGAGGATTGAAATATCAAAAATTAAAAAATTAGCTAATTCAAGTTTGATTTATAAAGGCTTCATTGACATGAAAAAAAATCAATTTGAAAAGAAACATTCAATATTTGATGTTTAATAGCTCAATTAGAATTTTTTTAAAGTTTAATTGAATGTATTAAGGGTTTGATTTCAAGGAAATTGGTTTTTGAATTCAATTCTGCTTTAATTAGAAGGAATTGAAGTTCAAGGATTGGATTGTAATTTTAAAAAGTTAATTTGATCAAATCAGGAGTTTAATTATATAAATATAAAAATTTGATAAGTAATTAGAAATTTAATTAGAAAAATTCAAACCAAAAACCAAATCATTAAAGGTGTGACACTCAAGGAACTTAAATCGACAAAATCAAAGGCCAAAATCAAAATAAATAAAAGTTTAATAGTTACTTGATGATCAATTTGTATAAATTATTAACAGAGAGGTCATGTTTAATAATTATATATAAAAGATATGGTTTGTGTGTGCATAGACATCAATGTCGAAAATAAATCTAGAGTCGAAGCAACATAAGTATGTTTAGTATTATGGTTGCTTTTGTAATTGTGATTTCAAAAAAACAATTTCATATGTTTAGTTATACTTTTTATATTGAAATTTGATTGTGAAATTACTTAAAATGACATACAATCATATATATATATATATGATTGCAAAATATTATAGATTTATAATTACTATTACATAATGAAATGAATAATCCTTGTATATTATGTTTTTCTTTTTATATCTCACCAAACTATTTGCAATTTCATCCCATATAAAATACATATGTAAATGCTTCTATAATCATTGACTATCTAAGCGAGCTATAATATCTGGAAAAAAGTCATCCAAGTAATTAGAAACATTAATAAAAAAAAATGATATTCATTTAAACATAAAAAAATGGTATTACTTTGAAATGTAATATATATTTTGGATTCATTGCATTTTCTTTTAGAGTGTTGGTAAATTGTGGATCTACTGATTTTATAACTTTGACAAGAAAAAAACATAATGACTTAAGAATCTTTTTTATATATACACTAACAGTTTTACCTGAATATTAAAATATCTCCTACACTTTTCTATTTGACGTCTCTACTGCTATTATATATAAAAACATTGTTATCTTTTTCAATAATGCTCATTCTTTTTTAATGTTTTAAGTCATAATATGTTTCTAAATCATTACATGGACTTAATAAAATAATATAGTACATATTAAACATGTTAACATATCGTTTTCAATGACTTATTAAAACTTTACTTAATTAACATATCCCTATATTGTATGAAACCATACAAGGTTTTTTATGCATATAATTAATATAATATATATTTACAGCTTCAGCCATGTGTATAATTAATTTATTCATATCAAACTGTCTTCTTAAAAATAATTATTCATCATCATCATTATCATCATCATCATCATCATCATCATCATCATTGTTGTCTTTTCCATCAATGTCATCTTTAGCATCAGCAACTAAGACATCACTACCTTTGCAACTAGGATAATTAATGTGATCTACAATGCGATTCATTACATTATTATAATCATTATCAAAATCTTCGTTAAATATAACGTTAAACCATGAATCATACATATCTTTAATTACAAGTAAATAAAAGAAATTGATAGGTTATTAATAAAAAAACATAAATTCAATTAAATATCATTCAGTAACAAAAAAAAAAATATCAAAGACTTGGGAATAATAACTTTATCACAAACCTGTCAAGCTCAAGAAGGTGTGTCATTTGCTTGTAATAAATGTAGTTGAGATATTTGTTATGAAGATAGTTATTTTATTGGAATATATAATATAAGCAATCCTTCTTGTATATAAAAAAGTAAATGATGTCTTGTATAAAGAATTTGAAGTTGTTTGTTGACATTATTAAAATAAGCATATCTATGTATCTTTTGTACATGTTTTGCTTTCAATATAATTGTTTATACAAGTTCTAACATGTATGAGATGTCAAATTTAAATAGAGATTTACTTTTGTATCAAACATCTTGTTACTTTTATGTGGTTTCTTGTAAATTATTGTTATGTCTTCATTATTCAAGATTCTTTATCCCTATATTTTTGGAATTTTTACTTGTATAGCTGGTTACACTCTAAAAACTATCACATGCATTACTTTCATTGACAGCTTTTGTCAAATATACATTCATTTATGGTCTTTGGTTATCCTTTACTTTTTTATATATTGTTTTCTTTTCATACATTTTTTTTATTTTGGTTGATTGTCTTTATCTTTATTGTCCCACTTTTCATTTTTTATTATGTTAGTATCCATCTTATTTGGGTGACAAAGCTACTATTATACAAAGCTACCTTCCTGTTTATTGAAGTATGGTATTATATTAAAATCACACACCATAATATGAATACTTCATAAAATTTTCATCTAAAACATTGCACTTTATAATATTTATTTCCACCAATGTTCACAATAGACATACATTTTAAATTATTGAAATAAATATTTATAAAAATAAAAGTATTACATGTATATAATAAATAGCTATACTCACTAAAATATTACATGTTTATGTTAAATTAAATAGAATTATGCTAAACAATGTAATAACACAACATCCGTAAAATAGATTTTATTTTGGAACAATAACTAATCTCTTAAATTATAATCCGAGTAAAAACAAATACATGCAAACCAATAGTCTAATAACTCACTTAAAAAGTCTATAAATGCAACAACATTTAAATAAAGATATGAAGAAATTAAAAACAATTGAAATTAATATGCTTACATCTCACAACTTTAAATGTTGAATAATATAATAAATGAAATCAACTTCTACAAATAAAAACTATTCTTTTCAAAATTGTCAGCTTAATTTTTTTTTGTAAATGTGAACATGTATAAATAAATTATTAAACTTGTCAAATAGCATAACATATTAAATAATTAACACTTTAGAAAAGAAAATCATACCATGTCAATTAAGCATGTTTACTTCATGCATATATTAGCTTTAACTATTTCAATTTTTCTCCAAGACCACCCATATTAAATCACATTTGTCGTTTTCTTCTTAAACTTAAATATTTCATAACAAAGTCATGAAAATCATCACTAATTGAAACTCCAAGAATTGAGTGGAGCTTATCTATCATCTCGGGAATACTACAACCTTGTCAATCCATATGTAAAGAGGTGGAATCACTCCTAATTGACATACTCTAAAGTAGTTCATCATACCTTGATCATAGTTGAACATCAATTCTAAACATCTTCTTCTTTCTAGCTCAAACCTCAAAATAATCTCTTTTTTTTTGTGCCACTACTCTTTATGTTGTTGTTCTTACTAGATGTTGCTACATGACGTCAGACGACGGCTACACTCTTTTTTTTTTAACAAAAAAATAAGTTTTTATTCTTGATTGGAGGAAATAAAGATTTTTATTAACAAAAAAATAAGTTTTTTTTCTTGATTGGAGGAAATAAAGATTTTTATTGGAGTCGTTGTTGTAACCCAATTTTGGATTCACTAAATTTTTTTTTTTTGAATGTTATTTTATCTTATTATTCATGAGAAAAAAA